>NC_134397.1:146893268-147193268 GCF_050003625.1 Haematobia irritans | reverse complement strand
CCTTATTGAAGCACTTTTACGTATTGCCCCCATATAAACCGATCTCCAAATTTGGCTTGCGGAGCCTCTTAGAGAAGCAAATTTCATCCGATCCGGTTTAAATTTGGTGCGTGGTGTTAGTATATGGCCGCTAACAACCATACCAAAATTGGTCCATATCGGTCTATAGTTGTACATAGCCAATCCCCAATCACACAAAAATTGTGTGATATATATTATATTTTGTTTCTATAGAAAATTTTGTCAAAGTTTTATAAAATTCTATAGAAAATTTTGTCAAACTGAATTACAAACCTATTTAATCGGCTGTTTTTTTTTTTAATAATATACCTTTATATAACTTTTTTGTCTAATATATTCCACGTATGGACTAATTTACAATTTAGAAGACGGCGTTAAGAAGTGTTACCGCAACCCAAGTAGTTCGATGGTGGATGACAGTTTTTCGTAGAAGTTTCTACGCAATCCATGGTGGAGGGTACATAAGATTCGGCCTGGCCGAACTTACGGCCGTATATACTCGTTATACCCTCCACCATAGGATGGGGGTATATTAACTTTGTCATTCCGTTTGTAACACATCGAAATATTGCTCTAAGACCCCATAAAGTATATATTCTGGGTCGTGGTGAAACATGTCCGTCCGTCCGTCCGTCTGTTGAAATCACGCTAACTTCCGAACGAAACAATCTATCGATCTGAAACTTGGCACAAGTAGCAATCCCCCTCCTTCGCTCCACCCGACCACATATCGTAAATTCACGTACACTATATTCATTTCACAAACTACCCAACTTCACTATTCCCCATCTCCAACCAGACATCCAACCCAATATCAAAAATGATATAGCGTATATTGTGTGGACGTCCCAGAAAATCTCAAGCAAATTATTAGCCAAATTTTTAAACAGCAGGGCAAGAGGAGGCCCCTTTTGCCTTCCGAATATCACAAAATCAAATAGCCATAATAATAATATAACCTACCCCACATCCCCTGTAAATTACAAGTAAATTGGAAAAGTTTAATTGTTTCACGGTATGTACATATAACTTTCATAATCTTCCCCAAAAATTCCCTGTAAAATATCAGTAAAACACCAAATTTTACTTCTTTCACTGTACTTTAAAAAAAAGTCGGGTAAAGAGGAGGCCCCTCCTCGACCAAATATCAAAAAATAAAGTAGCTGTTCTTTGCCTAGACGCCCTCTTCAACCTTCCCTGAAAATTTCAAGTAAATTGGATAATTTTGTTCCAATTTTCAAAAAGTCGGACAATGGGAGGTCCCCTTTCCCGTCCAAATATTAAAAAAAAATCAGGTACCCCATAATAAATCCATAACCCCACAGCGTCTTCTCTGTTCGTCTCAAGTAAATCTGAGAATTTTTGTTTTTTTACTCTACACTGAAAAAAACATTGTCATGTTTCATGTCCTTAAAATACGAATGCCAATTTTGCTTAGCGTAGAAGACGATTTTTCTAATACAAAGTTTTGTTCTTTTCCAAAAGTCGACAAAATTTTCAATGAAGTCGTGTTGTCAATATAATTAAGTGATTTGGCCGAATAATGGGTATCATAACATGAAAGAAAAATTTTTTGGGCTGAGGTCAGCTTGACTTAAATAATTCAGAAAAATTCTTTAAACTTAATGAAATTGTCTTTAAATTTGTGGTCTTTTTGCATCTTGACTAGAAAGCATAAAATCGTTCAAAAATAGGACATGTTTTTCAACACTTTCTTTTAAAGACGTTTTTTACTCGAAACATAGCATAATCCTACTGGAAGTCGTGTATGAATTTGGAAAATAAAGTTGTCATTAACTTGTTTTTAAAGGACTTTGATAGCATATGAAGAAACAAGTATATACGGCCGAAGCTTATGTACCCTCCACCATGGATTGCGTAGAAACTTCTACTGAAGCCGATGGCAAGGTACACGCAAAGAAAAAAAAACGTTTGGAAAACGTGTACCGAAAACGTTTTTCTTTTGTTAGAGTTTTTTGAATTGCTTCGAAAATTTTAAACTTTTATCACCAAAAAAATTCGTTTGTTACAAAATTTTTATTTTTTCAATAAAAAAAGTTATTTTTGAAACAACAACACAGTCCATTTCGTTTATGTCAAACACTGTTCTTTTCCGACTTTAGGTCTTTAATAAGACAGAGTTTACAGTTCAAAATTTAATATACTACAATGTAATGTTGAACATTTTTTCGGAATCTTCCGAACATATCTGGAATATATGAAAAAATAAAAAACAAAAAAAAAACTTTGGTCGAAGCGGGGATCGAACCCACGACCCTTGGCATGCAAGTCGGACGTAGCAACCACTGCTCCACGGTGCCAAACTAAATGTTTGTTTCTGTCAAATAAACTTTGTTTATTCGGTTCGTGGGCGCCGCAAGCTATGCTATATAAATATAACTTATATGGATATTTATCTATTGATGACCATAACAGGTACATAGCTCAGTGGTTAGTGTGTTGGCTTACAAAGTGCATGGTCCGCGGTTCGATTCTCCGTAAAAAAATTTTAAAAATTTATAAACTCGTACAATTTCTTCTACATTGTTGGTATTACAGAAAAAGGTGCTAAGAACTAAAAAACTTCGTGGAAGTGAGAAAGATGTGAGGGAAAATGCAATTAGCCAGAAAAAAATTTTTTTGAGTTAGTCTTTATGAAATTGTTTTTACATCCTGGAAAAGAATAAACGTTTATCACAAAAAGTATATACTTTTCTTCCAAATGTACTTCCTTTCAATGAAAAGCAAATGAGAAACGAACTTTGTTTGTCTAAAATTTCGTTTGGGAGGAAAGAATTATTTTTTTGCGTGTATCTTAAAACTTCCTAACACCCTAACACCACATAGTCCATACGTGGTATATATTAAACTAAAAAAGGCCGATTAAATACGTATATAATTAAGTTTAAAGTTTCTATAGAAATAAAATTTTGACGACATTTTCTTGAGAAGTAAAATTTTGACAAAATTTTATATAGAAATAAAATTTGGAAAAAATTTCTATAGAAATAAAATTTTGACAAACTTTTCTATAGAACTAAAATGTTGACAAAATTTTCTATAGAAATAAAATTTTGACAAAATTTTCTATAGAAATAACATTTTGACAATATTTTCTATAAAAATCAAATTTTGGTAGATTATTTTTGGCTCGAGTGGCAACCATGATTATGAACCGATATGGACCAATTTTTGTGTGATTGGGGATCGGCTATATATAACTATAGACCAATATGGACCAATTTTGGCATGGATATTAGCGGCCTTATACTAACACCACGTTGCAAATTTCAACCGGATAGGATGACTTTTGCTCCTTCAAGAGGGTCCGGAGATCAAATCTGGGGAACGGTTTATATGGGGGCTATATATAATTATGGACCCCTATGGACCAATTCTTGCGTGTTTGTTAGAGACCACATTCTAACACCATGTTAAAAATTGCAACCGGATCGGATGAATTTTGCTCCTCCAAGAGGCTCCGGAGGACAAATCTGGGGATCGATTTATATGGAGACTATATATAATTATGGACCGCTATGGACCAATTCTTGCGTGTTTGTTAGAAACCACATTCTAACACCATGTTCCAAATTTCAACCGGATCGGATGAATTTTGCTCCTCCAAGAGGCTCCGGAGGACAAATCGGGGAATCGATTTATATGGGGGCTATATATAATTATGGACCGATATGGACCAATTCTTGCATGGTTGTTAGAGACCATATACTAGCACCACGTACCAAATTTCAACCGGATCGGATGAATTTTGCTCCTCTAGGAGGCTCCGGAGGTCAAATCTGGGGATCGGCTTATATGGGGGCTATATATAATTATGGGTCGATGTGGACCAATTTTTGCATGGTCATTAGTGAACATATTCCAACACCATGTACCAAATTTCAGCCGGATCGGATGAAATTTGCTTCTCTTAGAGGCTCCGCAAGCCAATCGGGGGATTGGTTTTTATGGGGACTATATATAATTATGGACCGATGTGGACCAATTTTTGCATGGTTATGAGAGACCATATACCAACAACATGTACCAAATTTCAGCCTGATCGGATGAAATTTGCTTCTTTTAGAGCAATCGCAAGCCAAATTTGGGGGTCCGTTTATATGGGGGCTATACGTAAAAGTGGACCGAAATTTTGCATGGTTGTTAGAGACCATATACTAACACGATGTACCAAATTTCAACCGGATCGGATGAAATTTGCTTCTCTTAGAGCAATAGCAAACCAAATTTGGGGGTCCGTTTGTATGGGGGCTATACGTAAAAGTGGACCGATATGGCCCTAGTTTCGTTCGGAAACAAGGGCCATTGTTTCGTTCGGAAGTTAGCGTGATTTCAACAGACGGACGGACGGACGGACGGACATGCTTAGATCGACTCAGAATTTCACCACGACCCAAAATATATATACTTTATGGTTGCGGAGGAAAAAGCGAAAAATTAAAAATTGCTTCCTATAATCAAGTACACAAAATCCAAATTTAAAAGAGAATTGTATCTTAAAAGTATCCTTACTTCAATTTTCCGCTTTTTGGCTCGGATTCAATACAAAAATTGTTAAAGTAAAGACAAAATCTTTGGAACCGGGCATGCTTTTTTTTCAGTGTACTTTAAACAAAAATCGTATAAAGTAGTGGTCCACCTCCGCAACCAAATATGGAAAAATAAAGTAGCTTGTCTTTGTCTAGACATCACCCCTAACCTTCCTTGGAAATTTCACCCAAAAAATAAAGTAGCTGTTCTTTGCCTAGACGCCCCCTTCAACCTTCCCTGAAAATTTCCAAGCAAATCGGATAATTTTTTCCAATTTTCAAAAAGTTGGGCAAGGGGGAGGTCCCCCTTCCCGTCCAAATGTTAAAAAATCAGGTACCGCATAATAAATTCATAACCTCACGGCGTGTTCTGTACTGTACTGTACTGTCTTTGTCTAGACATTACGCCTAACCTTCCTTGGAAATTTCACCCAAATCGGAGAACTTTGGCCCAATTTTGGAAAAGTCGGACAAGTGGGTATTCCCCTTTCCCAGCAGATATCAAAAAATGAGATACCCTATTTTCACCTCGTGATTACCCTCTACGTTCTCCGAACATTTTTCATATGAAAAAATAAAATTATTTTATAACAAAAGCAACTGCGATGAATTCAAATTATAAATTTTTGTAATGTGCACTGTATGTATTTTTTCTTGAATTTTCTTTGCTATAAACCTCGAGACCTTTCCAACGAATGCAAAATCGTGGATTCGTGCGTTCTGCAGTTATTGCGTCTGGAAGGAAAATCTGACTTATTTTTATACAGTAAATTTTACTTGAAACAAAGCATAATTTCGATCTGAATGTGACCTTAGGTTAGGTTAGGTTAGGTGGCAGCCCGATGTATCAGGCTCACTTAGACTATTCAGTCCATTGTGATACCACATTGCTGAACTTCTCTCTTATCACTGAGTGCTGCCCGATTCCATGTTAAGCTCAATGACAAGGGACCACCTTTTTATAGCCGAGTCCGAACGGCGTTCCACATTGCAGTGAAACCACTTAGAGAAGCTTTCAAACCCTCAGAAATGTAGCCAGCATTACTGAGGTGAGATAATCCACCGCTGAAAAACTTTTTGGTGTTCGGTCGAAGTAGGAATCGAACCCACGACTTTGTGTATGCACGGCGGGCATGATAACCATTGCACCACGGTGGCTCCTCTCTTTAAGGATTTTGGTATTGATTCCGAGCCAAAGACGCAGATTCTTTAAACTAAAGACATTTTTTACGACCTATCTGTCTTTAGATCTTGGATCTATAAAATTAAAATTAGGATGCAGATCTCATTTCTCGAACTTTAATTTTCTTTTTGCAGAATATTAATAAAACTATTCACGTACAAACAAATGCCGGTTTAAAATCCAAATTATAACGGATACTTCAAAGTAAAAGATGTTTTCTTAAGTCAAAAAAAAAAAAAATAACTTTAAACCAATCATGAAATATCCTCAAAATAAGCGCTTTTATCGTAAATCTAAAGATTCAATATTTCAGTTAATTTAAGGACAATTTCATTAAATCAAAAATGTGTTTCTTTACTTTAAGGAAAATTGACATTAGTTTAAAATATACGACTTTAACAGAAAATCCAAAATTTGTGTCCTAAATTTAATATAATTTTTATACCCACCACCATCAGGGTTGGCCTGTCACAAACTGTGACTTTTGCGACATACATTTGCGATGGTATAATACGTATGTCGCAAAAGTCGTAAACCTACTGTAGAAAACCTAATTTTGAATAGAAGAAATCCTGAACATTTTTTAATTTAGCATGACAGCATTCGCTTTGAGTTTCTGCAGAAATTTGTGAAAGTTTTTCCACCGTCAAGCCTATTTTCTTACGTGGTATCGAAATTCCCGTGGTGAGTGTGCAAAATACCTTGGGGTTATATTGGACAGGAGACTGAACTTAAAGCTAAAAAAGGACGAGAAAATCCACGGTTACCCTGTACTCGTGCAAAAGGCAATAGGGAAAATGTGGGGACTAAAACCTTCTCTTCGCACATACCATCGTCTTGGATATCATCGAATTTACTGCCTAGCTGACGCGACTGAAGTATTTTGAGTTTGCGACTTTTGTTACTTTTCCTACATTTACGACACGTATGTGACGTTTACGACGTTTACAACTTTGCGACAGTCGCAAACCTAAAAAAGTTTGATACAGACCATCTCTGACCACCATAGAATGGTGACGGGGTTATAATAAGTTTGTCATTCCGTTTGTAACACATCGAAATATCGATTTCCGACTAAATAAAGTATATATATTCTTGATCAGGGAGAAATTCTAAGACGATATAGCCATGTCCGTCTGTCTGTTGTAATCACGCTACAGTCTTCAATAATAAAGTAATCGTGCTGAAATTTCGCAAAAACTCGTCTTTTGTCTGCAGGCAGGTCAAGTTCGAAGATGGGCTATATCGGTCCAAGTTTTGATATAGTCCCCATATAAACCGACCTCCCGATTTGGGGTCTTGGGCTTATAAAAACCTTAGTTTCTATCCAATTTGCCTGAAATTGGAAATCTAGAGGTATTTTATGACCACAAAGAGGTGTGCCAAAAATGGTGAGTATCGGTCCATGTTTTGGTATAGCCCCCATATAGACCGATCTTTAGTTTTTATCCAATTTGCCTGAAATTGGAAATCTAGAGGTATTTTATGACCACAAAGAGGTGTGCCAAAAATGGTGAGTACCGGTCCAGGTTTTGGTATATCCCCCATATAGACCGATCTACCGATATGGGGTCTTGGACTTATAGAATCCGTAGTTTTTATCCAATTTGCCTGAAATTGGAAATCTAGAGGTATTTTAGAACAATAAAGAGGTGTGCTAAAAATGTTGAGTATCGGACCATGTTTTTATATAGCCCCCATATAGACCGATCTCCAGATTTTATTCTTGGGCTTATAGAAACCGTAGTTTTTATCCAACTTGCCTCAAATTGGAAATCTAGAGGTATTTTAGGACCATAAAAAGGTATGCCCAAAAATGGTGAGTATAGGTCCATGTTTTGATATAGCCATCAGATAGACCGATCTCCCGATATTACTTTTTGGGCTTCTAGAAACCGTAATTGTAGTCCACTTTGACTGAAATCGAAAGTCTGTAGGTTTTTAGGAATATAAATAGGTGTCCAAGAAATGATTTTATTTTTTAGGCTTCTAGAATCTGTAGTTTTTATCTAATTTGCCTGAAATAAGAAATCTAGAGGTATTTTAGGACCTTAAATATGAGAGCCGAAAATGGCGTGTATTGGTCCATGTTTTAGTTTATCTCCCAAATAGACCGAACTTCTTGGGCTTTTGGAAACCATAGTTTTTATCAAATTTTAAATCTAGAAGTATTTTAGGAACATAAAGAGGTGTGCCGAAAATGGTGAGTATCGGTCCATGTGCACTGATAAGGAAAATTGCTTGAAACTGAATTATAGTTGCCAGATTTTACTTTTGGTAATCATTTAAATAATGGGGGTAAAAATCTACAGATGTTAGATTTTAAATCAAGGCGTTATTTCGTCGTTTTCTTGTACACTTTCACACGATGTTTATGATTCCTTTAAAACTCAAACAAATATGGTTCTTATAAATCCAGAATCTGATCTAGTCTTCATAGGTAAAATCTTTGAATTTATCTTCGGGAAGTGTACTGGTTGAACTGATTTGCTTGTCACCAAATCCCCCTGAAATTTTCACATGAAACTATAACATTTGATTCATGGTGGTGGGTATTTAAGATTCGGCCCGGCCGAACTTACTACTTTATATAATTGTTTTTGATACAATGATTATAAAATTTCTTTTAATTAAAATTTCATTATTTTAAAGAAATTAGTCCTTAATATTGTGTACATTTCGCATCCTAAAATTTAGGTTTCGTAATCTTTAGTACCACGTAAATATTTTTTTAGAATATGATTGCCTCAAATATGTTTCAAGAGCAAAATGTTATTTGCACCACGTGCACACCTCTACTTTTCAGTGTATCTAAGCTTTTAAGTCTCACCTCTGCTGTTTTCTTTATGTGCGAATGGAGTTTTCGACATTTAATTGTGCAAAATTCAAATTTTCGCTTCTAACGGCGAAACAAGGCATTTTCAAATATTTTTACATAAGAACTAAATAGGCAAATAAATGAAAGCTAGAAATAAAAATTTCGTGGACCTAAAACATATTGTGGTTGAATTAAAATTCTTCTTTTTTGCCTACATAAGAGAAATATTGGCATATGTTGTTATGTGGTTTTACACCCTATTTCTTTGGAAGTAGAGAAGAGAAGACTCATCCTCATCAAGCATAACACAATTTTTGGTATGGTGAGGGTAATGCCACATCACTGCTAAAAAAAGGAAACTAAATCATGGGTACCATAATTTCAAAGCAATACGAATGCATTTACATGACCACAAAATGTAATGGTCATATAAGACAAGCTATAATTAAATTTATTAACCGAAAACAGCATAAAAAATAAACACTCTAGCATATCAAAGCCGTGCATAAGAAATATAAAAAAAGATTTTGGGGAGTGGGCATTAAGATAAACTAATTGAAAAACAAAACAAAAAACAATAAGACTCGTTCCATTACTTGGGGTGGGAATATGATGGTATGCCACCTATGGCGAATAGCAATGGTCTCTCAGAATGCATTTTTTTATTGTGTTTTTAGAGAGGAATATGCTCATATGATTCAAGAGCAAAATATTATTTTAACAACGACATGTTTGTCGCAACCCTGTTATTTTCCCCAAATGGTGTATTTTTTTGTGAGAAAACCACCAAACATATTTTTCTCTTGAAACATATTTTGGCTGATCATATTCCTTCACTAAGTGTATCTAGTAAAAAAATCATTTTTTATCATATTCTTATGAAGAGCCACCCTAAGGTAACATATAAAAAAATATAATTTAATTTCTTCTATTTATTTCCAGATGTGGTTGTGATGAATGCGTCACTTCACAAGAAAGTGATTCTTTGCGTCACTCTCAGGCTCGTATTAATGCCTATCGTGCCCTCTCCGCCAGTTCCCTTATTGCTCTTAGTTCACGTGACCCGGTTTTGACAGCATTCGAATTGGCATGGGAATTGAAACGTCTACAAACTATGGAATCAGAATTTCGAGCAGAATATTCGGTAATTATTAGAGGAAAACATTGGTAATGGTGCTTAGAGGCTTCGATGTTGGAATTTCTTTGAATCATATGTCCAATGAGGAAGATAGCTAAGACTCAACTTCGAACAGATAATATATAAAAATTTTATTTTTATAGAATTTTTTTTCAAAATGTTACTTCCATCGAAAACTTTTTCAAAATTATATTTCTATAGAAAGTTTTGTTAACGTTAAAGTTTTGTCAACATTATGCCAATACAAAATTTTGTCAAAATTTTATTTCTATAGAAAATTTGTGAATTAATTCTCCATTAGAGAGGAATAATTTGCAAAATTTACAAAAACATCAAAGACTCAACCTATCTACCAAACAGTAAAAAAAAACAAGTAAGGAAAGTCTAAAGTCGAGCGGGGTCGACTATATTATACCCTGCACCACTTTGTAGATCTAAATTTTCGATACCATATTACATCCGTCAAATGTGTTGGGGTCTATATATAAAGGTTTGTCCCAAATACATACATATTTAAATATCACTCGATATGGACAGAATTTGATAGACTTCCACAAAATCTATAGACTCAAAATTTAAGTCGGCTAATGCACTAGGGTGGAACACAATGTTAGTAAAAAAATATGGGAAACGTTTAAATCTGAAGCAATTTTAAGGAAACTTCGCAAAAGTTTATTTATGATTTATCGCTCGATATATATGTATTAGAAGTTTAGGAAAGTTATAGTCATTTTTACAACTTTTCGACTAAGCAGTGGCGATTTTAAAAGGGAAATGTTCGAATTTTTAGCATTTTTGTCGAAATCAGAAAAACATATATATGGGAGCTATACCTAAATCTGAACCGATTTCAACCAAATTTAGCACGCATAGCAACAAAGCTAATTCTACTCCCTGTGCAAAATTTCAACTAAATCGCAGTAAAAAATTGGCCTCTGTGGTCATATGAGTGTAAATCGGGCGAAAGCTATATATGGAAGCTATATCTAAATCTGAACCGATTTCAATCAAATTTGGCACACTTGACTACACTACTAGTTGTACTCCTAGTGCAAAATTTCAATCAAATTGGGCCAAACCTCTGGCTTCTAAGAGCATATTAGTCCATATCGGGCGAAAGATATATATGGGAGCTATATCTAAATCTGAACCGATTTCAACCAAATTTGGCACACATGACTACACTACTAATTGTACTCCATGCCCAAAATTTCAACCAAATTGGGCCACAACTCTGGCTTCTGGGGTCCATATAGGACAAAAGATATATATGGGAGCTATATCTAAATCTGAACCGATTTCAATCAAATTTTGCACACTCGACTATACTACCAATTGTACTCCTCGTGCAAAATTTCAAGCAAATCGGGATAAAGCTCTGGCTTCTGGATCCATATAAGTGCATATCGGGCGAAAGATATATATTGGGGCTATATCTAAATCTGAACCGATTTCTTCCAAAATCAATAGGGTTCTATTCTGACCAAAATTAGGAACATGTGCCAAATTTGAAGTCGATTGGACTTAAACTGCGACCTAGACTTTGATCACAAAAATGTGTTCACAGACAGACAGACGGACGGACGGACGGACGGACAGACAGACAAAATTTTCTATAGAAATGAAATTTTGACAAAATTTTCTATAGAAATAAAATTTTGACAAACTTATCTATAGAAATAAAATTTTCACAAAATGTTCTACAGAAATAAAATTTTGTCAAAATATTCTATAGAAATAAAATTTTGACAAAATTTACTATAGGAATAAAATTTTGGAAAAATTTTCTAAGAAATAAAATTTTGACAAAATTTTCTATAGAAATTAAATTTTGACTAAATTTCCTATAGAACTAAAATTTTGCCAAAATTTTCTATAGAAACAAAAATTAAAAAAAAATCCATAGAAATAAAATGTTCACAAAATTTTCTATATAAATAAAATTTTGACAAAATTTTCTATATAAATAAAATTTTAACAAAATTTTCTATAGAAATGAAATATTGACAAAATTTTCTATAGAAAAAAAATTTTACAAATTTTCTGTAGAAATAAAATTTTGACAAAAATTTTTTATAGAAATAAAATTTTGACAAAATTTTCTATAGAAATAAAATTTTGACAAAATTTTCTATAGAAATAAAATTTTGACAAAATTTTCTATAGACATGAAATTTTGGCAAAATTTCCTATAGAAATGAAATTTTGGCAAAATTTCCTATAGAAATGAAAGTTTGACAACATTTTCTATGGAAATGAAATTATGGCAAAATTTCCTATAGAAATGATATTTTGCAAAACTTTGCTGTAGAATTAAAATTTTAACAAAATCTTCTATAGAACTGGAATTTTGGAACAATTTCCTATAGAACTGGAATTTTGGCAAAATTTCCTATAGAAGTGAAATTTTGGAAAAATTTGCTATAGGAATAAAATTTTCCAAAATTTTGTATAGAAACAAAAATTTGAAAAAAAATCCATAGAAATAAAATGTTCACAAAATTTTCTATATAAATAAAATTTTGACAAAATTTTCTATAGAAATAAAATTTTGACCAAATATCCTAAAGAAATACCATTTTGGCAAAATTTCTGTAGAAATAAAATTTTGACAATTTTTTTTAGAAATAAAATTTGGAAGAAATTTTATATAGAAATAAACATTTGACAAAATTTTCTATAGAAATAAAATTTTGACAAAATTTCCTATAGAAATAAAATTTTGACTAAATTTCCTATAGAAATAAAATTTTTACAAAATTTCCTATAGAAATAAAATTTTGGCAAAATTTTCTATAGAAAAAAAATTTGAAAAAAAAATTTCTATAGAAATAAAATGTTCACAAAAATTTCTATAGTAGTAAAATTTTGACAAAATTTATTATAGAAATAAAATTTTGGCAAAATTTTCTATAGAAACAAAAATTTGAAAAAAAAAATTCCATAGAAAGAAAATGTTCACAAAAATTTCTATATAAATAAAATTTTGCTAAAATTTTAACAAAATTTTCTATAGAAATAAAATATTGACAAAATTTTCTATAGAAATAAAATTTTGACACAATTTTCTATAGATATAAAATTATGATAAAATTTTCTATAGAAATAAAATTTTGACAAAATTTTCTATAGAAATAAAATTTTGACAAAATTTTCTATAGAAATGAAATTTTGACAAAATTTTCTATAGAAATAAAATTTGGACAAACTTTCCTATAGAAATAAAATTTTCACAAAATTTTCTATAGAAATAAAATTTTGTCAAAATATTCTACAGAAATAAAATTTCTACAGAAATAAAAGTTTCACAAAATTTTCTATAGAAATGAAAGTTTGACAAAATTTCCTATGGAAATGAAATTTTTAAAAAATTTGATGTAGAACTCAAATTTTAACAAAATTTTCTATAGAAATGAAATTTTGGCAAAATTTACTATTGAAATGTAATTTTGGAAAAATTTGCTGTAGAAATAAAATTTTAACAAAATTTTCTTTAGAAATAAAATTTAAACAAAATTTTCTATAGAAATAAAATTTTGATAAAATTTTCCATAGAAATGAAATTTTAACAAAATTTTCTATAGAAATAAAATTTTGACAAAATTTTCTATAGAAAAGAAATTTTCACAAAATTTTCTATGGAAATGAAATTTTGACAACATTTTCTATAGAAATAACATTTTGACAAAAAATTCTATAGAAATAAAAGTTTCAGAAAATTTTCTATAGAAATAACATGTTGACAAAATTTTCTGTAGAAATTAAATGTTGAAAAATTTTTCTACAGGAAAAAAATTTTGATCAAATTTTCAATAGAAATAAAATTTTGACAACATTTTCTATAGAAATAAAATTTTCACAACATTTACTGTAGAAATAAAATTTTGATAAAATTTTCCATAGAAATAAAATTTTGACAACATTTTCTATAGAAATAAAATTTTGACATTTTCTATAGAAATGAAATTTTGGAAAATTTTGCTGTATAAATAAAATTTTAACAAAATTTTCTATAGCAATGAAATTTTGACTACATTCCATAGAAATGAAATTTAAACAAAATTTTCTATAGAAATAAAATTTTGACAAAATTTTCTATAGAAAAGCAATTTTCACAAAATTTTCTATAGAAGTGAAATTTTGACAACATTTTCTATAGAAATAACATTTTGACAAAAATTTCTATAGAAATAAAAGTTTCACAAAATTTTCTATAGAAATAACATTTTGAAAAAATTTTCTGTAGAAATTAAATGTTGAAAAATTTTTCTACAGAAATAAAATTTTGACATTTTCTATAGAAATAAAATTTTGACAACATTTACTATAGAAAGTAAAATTTTCATAAAATTTTCCATAGAAATAAAGTTTTGACAACATTTTCTATAGAAATCAAATTTTGAAAAAATTTTCTATAGAAATTAAATTTTATATTTCATGTTAGCCTGATAATGAAACAGGCAATTGACGTCCAAATGCATTATATCTAATTATACAATTATTTTTCGAGCTTTATGGACAGATATAGATTAAGGAACATGGTTAATAGAGCCATTGAAAAGAAAACGCCAGATACCAATCTATACACGCCTGGACTGTACATGTTTCGGTTCGGGCGAATGAACCTTTCCACAGCCTTTAGTATAGATCTGGCTGGGGGAGATAACTCAATTTTGGGCCCTTTATGCTAACTCCTTATGGAGAAAACATTTGGGAAATTTCCTCTTACAAATTGAATCATCTTTTCTCCCACTGTACATCATCTTTTCATATAACTTACAAGTCCCTTAATCTTATTTTTATTTCGTTTTGTTACATAGTAATGCAACAACACGAAATTTATTTTTAGAAAGCTCATTTTTTAGAATTCACCTAAGTGGTGAACAGTCGAACAATGCTTATTGTTTCTACAGTCAACTACAACATATGACAATTAACAGAAACTGGTTTCCAGGATACAACAACAATTCTAACGCGTACATTAGTCGTGTTTTTCCTAGTTTTACGACGGGCTCATCGTTGCTTGATGTACAGTGGTAGAAAGATGATGATGATGATATAGATTGGTATCTGGCGTTTTCTTTACAATAGCTCTATTAACCATGTTCCTTAATCTATATCTGTCCATAAAGCTCGAAAAATAATTGTATAATTAGAAATTAAATTTTGACAAAAGTTTCTGTAGAAATAAAATTTTGACAAAATTTTCTATAGAAAAAAAATGTTGACAAAATTTCCTATAGAAATGAAAGTTTAAAAAACTTTCCTATAGAAATGAAATTTTGGAAAAATTTGCTTTAGAACTAAAATTTTACCAAAATTGTCTATAGAAATAAAATTTTTACAAAATGTTCTATAGAAATAAAATTTTGACAACATTTTCTATAGAAATAAAATTTTCACAAAATTTTCTATAAAAATAAAATTTTGACAAAATTTTCTATAGAAATAAAATGTTGACAAAATTTTTTATAGAAATAAAATT
The DNA here is from genome assembly GCF_050003625.1 of Haematobia irritans. Taxonomy (NCBI): domain Eukaryota; kingdom Metazoa; phylum Arthropoda; class Insecta; order Diptera; family Muscidae; genus Haematobia; species Haematobia irritans. Next base: position 147,178,073 of record NC_134397.1, on the reverse strand, counting down.
TTGAAAGATTTTTTGATTTGGTGGTATTTTTTATAAACTTTTCGCCAAATTTTGGTAGATTATTTATGGCTCGAGTTTTTTCCATCCCATTCAATTTTCTAGGAAATGCGAAGCGGTGTTCAAGAATTTGTAACATCATTATTGGATCATGTTAGAACATCGACAGAATTGGAAGTTATGCTAAATTTCAATCATGAACCATCAAACGAAATTTGGACACCAGGAAAAAGGCAAACATTAGAGAGACTAAAATTGGCAATTCGTTTCAAACAGAAAACTGTAAGTTAAATTTCATTTAAAATTTGTAATGTTTAAATAATGTGTCGTATTTCTTAATTTCTTACAGTTTGTGTCCCATCCTAATGTGCAACAATTATTAGCTGCCATTTGGTATGAGGGTTTACCTGGTTTTCGCCGTAAAACACAATCTCAACAAATCATTGAAGTTATGAAACTTGGCTGCATGTTTCCCATTAACAGCATGAATTATTTAATGTGTCCCGATTCTGATGCTGGAAAATTCATGAAGAAACCTTTTGTAAAATTCATATCGCATTCTTGTTCATATATGGTGTTCTTAAGTAAGTTAATCATAGAAAAAACTTTGTTGCATTACATATGAACTACTCTGTACAACCAGAGAAGGAATATGATCACCTCAAACATACTTTAAGAGCAAAATGTTACTTTTGGGTGGTGACCATGTAACATGGTTTTCGCAACCATGTTATTTTCTCGAAAATCATGTATCTGATTTCGGCAAGCAGGTTATATTTGACGAGAAAATAACATTTTAGTGACAAACATGTTACATGGTCACCATACAAAAATAACATTTTACTCTTGAAACATGTTTGAGGTGATCATATTCCTTCTCTGCGTGTATATACCATATATACAATTTGATTTTTAAAATTATTTGATCTTCTTTTAGTGCTTTTGGGTGCCGCTTCTTTACGTATCGTCCAAATTACATTTGAACTATTGGCTTTCCCCTGGATGTTGGAAATGTTAGAGGATTGGAGAAAACATGAAAGAGGATCACTACCAGGACCTATCGAATTGGGTGTAATTATGTACATTGGAAGTAAGTGGCCTTGACTGAAACACCAAGTAGTTTTGGAAAAATCAAAACTCCAATTTTCTTGTCCCAGGTTTAATATTTGGTGAATTAAAATCTCTATACTCAGATGGTATCTTTGAGTATATAGCGGATCTTTGGAATATAGTTGATTTTATTTCGAATATGTTTTATGTTACCTGGATTCTTTGTAGAGCCACAGCCTGGATAGTAGTTCATGTGAGTATGAAAATGAAGGAATATCTCACATCAATAACTAAAAGGCATCCCTCTCGGTGATTATAGCGTGATCTTTGGTATCGTAATATAGATCCATATTTTCCAAGAGAACATTGGCATCCTTTCGATCCCATGCTGTTGTCAGAGGGTGCTTTTGCAGCGGGTATGGTATTTTCGTATCTGAAACTCGTACACATATTCTCCATAAATCCTCATTTGGGACCGCTGCAAGTATCACTGGGCCGTATGATTATCGATATCATTAAATTCTTCTTCATCTACACCTTGGTCTTATTTGCCTTTGGTTGTGGTCTCAATCAATTGCTATGGTACTATGCTGAATTGGAACAACGTAAATGCTATCACTTACATCCCGATGTGGCCGATTTTGATGATCAGGAAAAGGCTTGTACGATATGGAGAAGATTTTCAAAGTAAGCGCAATTCATGATATCCAAAGTTGTTATTATTTAATTTTATTTCATTTCGATTTTCTAAAGCCTTTTTGAAACCTCACAATCACTGTTTTGGGCTTCCTTCGGTTTGGTCGATTTAGTCTCTTTCGATTTGGCTGGCATTAAAAGTTTCACTCGTTTCTGGGCTCTTCTAATGTTCGGTTCTTATTCGGTAATCAATATTATCGTATTACTCAACATGCTTATTGCCATGATGTCCAATTCCTATCAAATTATTTCGGAACGTGCTGATGTTGAATGGAAATTTGCCCGTTCCCAATTATGGATAAGCTATTTCGAGGATGGCGGCACTGTACCTCCACCATTCAATATGATGCCATCTGTGAAATTGCTGAAGAAGGCTTTTGGAAAAGTTTCACGCAAACGAACGAAAAGCTTTTTGGTAAGTTCCAAAATTTATATTGTCAAATTCTGTGAAGTCATTTATTGCATATCAACGCCTTAATTCCGAGAGAAGAGAGTACGGTCAGTCGAAGATTTAATTTTCTGAGATATCTTGAATAAGAAACTATATCACAATGGCATGAAGCTTAAAGCATCGAAGCCTTAATTCCAAGAAGAGAAAATTCCATAATGTATGGTGGAGTATGTTCAGTCAAAAATGTAGTCTATTATTATGGGTCGGTTTAGACTTCTAAGCGGGATTCAATAAGATCGATTGTCTTTCAAAATGATTTCCATTATGTTTAGGTTAGGTTAGGTAGCAGCCCGATGTATCAAGCTCATATAGACTATTCAGACCATTGTGATACCACATTGGTGAACTTCTCTCTTATCACTGAGTGCTACCCGATTCCATGTTAAGCTCAATGCCAAGGGACCTCCTTTTTATAGCCGAGTCCGAACAGCGTTCCACATTGCAGTGAAACCACTTAGGGAATCTTTGAAACCCTCAGAAATGTCACCAGCATTACTGAGGTGGGATAATCCACCGCTGAAAAACTTTTTGATGTTCGGTCGAGGCAGGAATCGAACCCACGACCTTGTGTATGCAAGGCGGGCATGCTAACCACTGCACCACGGTGATTGTTTCATCGTGTAAACCAGAGTATGTTCAGTCGAAAATTTAGTTAGCTTTTTTGGCCGATTTAGGCTTCCTAGATATCCTATATGAGAAGTTATATCTCAATAGAATGAAACTTGCAACACCGAAGCCTTCATTCCAAGAAGAGAGAATTTCATTATGTATGGTAGTGTATGTTCAGTCAAAATTTTATTCTACTATTATGGGTCGATTTAACCTTCTGAGCGAGGTTCAATAAGATTGACTATGTCCCACAAAGTGATTTCCATCATGTAAGATAGAGTACGTTAAGTCGTTAAGATTTAATTTGCTTTTATTGACCGATTTCGGCACCTGAGATATCCCAAATGAGAAGTTATATCAAAATGAAATGAAGCCGAAGATTTAGTTTTCTTTTATCAATCGATGTAGGCTTCTGAGATATCCTAAATGAGAAGTTATATAACAATGGCATGAAGTCTAAAGCATCGATGTCTTAATTCCAAGAAGAAAAAGTTCCATAATGTATATTGGAGTATGTTCAGTCAAACATGTATGGTTCGTTATCACAATGAACTGAATAGTCAATGTGACCCTGAAATAATTCGGGCTGCCATTTTCACCTATTACGGATTTAGACTTCTGAGCACGGTTCAATAAGATTGATTATTATGGGTTGATTTAACTTTCTGAGCAAAGTTCAATTAGACTGATTATGTCCAACAAATTCATTTTCATCGTGAAGGACGGTGTACGTTCCGTCGGAAATTTAGTTTGGTTTTATTGACAGATTTAAGCTTCAGATATATCATAAAAGCGAGTTGTATTACAATGGAATTAAGTTTGCAGCATCGACTTCTTAATTCCACAGAGTATATTCAGTCAAAGTTGTAGTTTACTATTATCGGTCGAGTAAGACTTCTTAGCACTGTCACCGTTGTGTGGCAAAATTTACACTTTTTTCAAGCGGTGATACTTTTGTGGCAATAAATGTGATACTTTTTAAACTTTTTTGCCCCCTTTCATCATACTCGTACTATGCTACTTTCTAATTAGATTCATTTCTACTATAAGATTTTTTAGGCATTTTGATCATAAATACCCTTAAGATTACGGATATGATTGTTGCCTTGTGAAGAATTTCCCTTTCTGATGCCATAACGTTCTCAGTGGACAAGTGTTTCACCCAAAAGTATGAAACGAAAATTTTCCATTACAGATAAAGCAGGTTAATCTTCCTAATATTAAATTGTGATTTATTGTTACTTTTTCTTTGTGAAAAAGCGTGTCACTTTTTTAAAATTAGGTGCCACATGTTATAGCAAATATCAATTTTTGGGCCATTTTTCAGAGATTCTCATGAAATAAGATTAATTATGTAAGGCTTGCAAAGTGATTTCTACTTGCTACCATCATTAATGGTATTATTGACGACCTTGGGCCGCGGGTTCGAACCCAGTTTCGGCCAAACACAAAAAAGTTTTTCAGCGGTAAATTATCTCACCTCACAGTAGTCACAGTAGCTGGTGACATTTCTCTAAGTGGTTTCAATGCAATGTGGAACGCCGTTCGGACTCGGCAATAAAAAAGAGGACCCTTGCCATTGAGCTTAACATAGAATCAGTCAGCACTCAGTGATAAGAGAGAAGTTCACCACTGTGGTATCATATACTGGATCGATCATCCAATTTTACTGTCTTGAGAATTTAGAAGTAAATTTTGGTTCATAAATACATGCTGATTGAACTCACATGTTTATATCTCCAGCATTTAAAAACCAATTTATATAAGATAAACATTTGATGAACCTTTAAGCACATAAATTGATACCCATAATTAATTCTAATGACGGATTGTATCGGATGATATTTTGATCACCCCGTTTAGAAATTTTATAATTTTTCCATTAATATAAATATTTACGGATTTTCTATACCCTTCGCCACACTGTGGAATATGGTATTATAAGTTAGTGCATATCTTTGCAACACCCAGAAGGAGATGAGATGGACATAAAGTGTCTGTGGCCATATTGCTCATGGTGGTCTCCTGAGTCGATATAACCATATCCGTCCGTCCGTCTGTGAACACATTTTTGTGATGTTTGTTTTTTACTCCGATTTACTTGAAATTTTGCACAGGAAGTAGAATTAACTTTCTAACTGTCCGTACCAAATTTTGTTGAAATCGGTTCAGATTGAGATATAGCTTCCATATATAGCTTTCACCCGATTTACACTCATATGACCACAGAGGTCAATTTTTAACTCCGATTTAGTTGAAATTTTGCACAGGGAGTAGAAGTAACATTGTAACTATGCGTGCCAAATTTGGTTGAAATCGGTTCAGATTTAGATATAGCTCACATATATATGTTTTTCTGATTTCGACAAAAATTGTCAAAATACCAACATTTTCCTTCTAAGATCGCCCCTGCTTAGTCGAAAGCTTGTTCAAATGAATCCAAATTTCCAATATTTCTAATACATATCAACCGACCGATAAATCATAAATACACATTTTGGAAGTTGCCTAAAAATTGCTTCACATTTACATGTTTCTCATATTTTTATACCCACCACCATAGAATGGTGACGGAGGTATAATACGTTTGTCATTCCGTTTGTAACACATCGAAATATCGATTTCCGACTATATAAAGTATATATTCGTGATCAAGGAGAAATTCTAAGACGATATAACGATGTCCGTCTGTCTGTCTGTTGTAATCACGCTACAGCCTTCAATAATGGCGCTATCGTCCTGAAGTTTGGCACAGATTTGTCTTTTGTTTGCAGGCAAGTCAAGTTCGAAGATGGGCTATATCGGTCCAAGTTTTGATATAGTCCCCATATAAACCGACCTCCCGATTTGGGGTCTTGGGCTTATAAAAACTGTATTTTGTATCCAATTTGCCTGAAATGGGAAATCTAGAGGTATTTTAGGACCATCAAAAAGTGTACCGAGAATGGTGGCTATCGGTCCATGTTTTGGTATAGCCCCCATATAGACCGATCTCCCGAATTTACTTATTGGGCTTCTAGAATCCGTAGTTTTAATCCAATTTACCTGAAATTTGAAGTCTAGAGGTACTCTGTCGAAAATGGTGAGTACCGGTCCATGTTTTAATATAGCCCCCATATAGACCAATCTCCCTATTTCACTTTTTGGGCTTCTAGAATCCGTAGTTCTATATAATCTAGAGGTATTCTAGAATCATAAAGGGGTGTGCCGAATATATTGAGTATCGGTGCAGTTTTTGATATAGCCCCCTTATAAACCGGCCCTCCGATTTGGGGTCTAGATTCTAGAACTACACTTAAATGTGCTGAATACTGTGTGTATCTTTCCATGTTTTGGTATAGGCCCCCATTACAGCGAACTCCCGATTTAACCCCTAGGGTTTCTAGAAATTGTAGTTTTTATCCTATTTGCCACAAATTGAAAATATACTGGCATTTTAGACCCATAACAAAGTGTATATGGTTTAGTTTTATCGGTCCATTTGGTAAGGCCTTCATATAGACCGATTTCAGGTATAGAAGGGGTATAGAAGGCGCACTGATCATGAAAATTGCTTGAGACTGAATGCAAAATTTCCAGATTTTACTCCTCGTAATAATTTAAATAATGGATGATAAACAACTACAGATTTTAGATATCAAATCAAGGCGATATTTAATAATTTTCTTGCACACTTACAAGGGATGTTTACGATTCCTCTAAAACTCAAACAAAAAATGGTTCTTATAAATTCAGAATCTGATCAAGTCTTCATAGGTAAAATCTTTACATTTCTCTGTGGGAAGCGTACTGGTTGAACTGATCTGCTTGGGAAAATATCTGCCATCAAACCTCCCTGAAATTTTCAATGGAAACTATTATATTTGATTCATGGTGGTGGGTATTTAAGCCCGGCCCGGCCGAACTTATTACAGTATATACTTGTTATACCCTCCACCATAGGATGGGGGTATATTAACTTTGTCATTCCGTTTGTAACACATCGAAATATTGCTCTAAGACCCCATAAAGTATATATATTCTGGGTCATAGTGAAATTCTGAGTCGATCTGAGCATGTCCGTCCGTCCGTCTGTTGAAATCACGCTAACTTCCGAACGAAACAAGCTATCGACTTGAAACTTGGCACAAGTAGTTGTTATTGATGTAGGTCGGATGGTATTGCAAATGGGCCATATCGGTCCACTTTTACGTATAGCCCCCATATAAACGAACCCCCAACTTTGGCTTGCCGATCCTCTAAGAGAAGCACATTTCATCCGATCCGGCTGAAATTTTGTACAATGTGTAAGTATATGGCCTCTAACAACCATGCAAAAATTGGCCCACATCGGTCCATAATTATATATAGCCTCCATATAAACTGATCCCCCCGATTTGGCTTGCGGAGCCTCTAAGAGAAGCAAATTTCATCCGATCCGGCAGAGATTTGGTACATGGTGTTAGTATATGGTCTCTAATGACCATGCAAAAATTGGTCCACATCGGTCCATAATTATATATAGCCCTAATATAACCTTCGGAGCCTCTTGGAAGACCAAAATTCATCTGATTCAGTTGAAATTTTGTACGTGGTGTTAATATATGGCCTCAAACAATATAAACCGATCCCCAGATTTGACCCCCAGTGCCTTCCGGAGAAGTAAAATTCATCCGATCTGGTTGAAATTTGGTACGTGGTGGTATTATATGATATTTAACAATCATGCCAAAAGTGGTCCATATCAGTCCATAATCATTTATAGCCCCATATAAACCGATCCCGAGATTTGATTTTGGAGCCATTTGGAGGAGCAAATTTCATCTGGGTCAGTTGAAATTTGGTACATTGTGCTAGTATATGGCACAGTTAACAACCATGCCTAACTAGGTCCATATCGGTCTATAGTTATATATAGCCCTCAGATAAATCGATCCCCAATCACACAAAAATTGGTCCATATCAAGTTCATAATTGTATATAGCCCACATATAAGCGACCCCCATATTTCAATTCTGGCTCTCTACGTACCGTGTAAAAGTTCATATCGATTCGTAATTATTTGTAGACCTACCTATACATACCTTTTTTGTCTAATATATACCACGTATGGACTAACTAACAATTTAGAAAATGATATTAAGAAGTTTTAAGATACCACAACCCAATTAATTCGATTGTGGATGACAGTCTTTCGTAGAAGTTTCTACGCAATCCATAGTGGAGGGTACATAAGTTTCGGCCTGTTCGAACTTACGGCCGTATATACCCTGCGCCACACTGTGGAACAGGGTATTATAAGTTAGTGCATATGTTTACAACACCCAGAAGGAGACGAGGTAGACACATGGTATCTTTGTCAAAAATACTCAGGTTGGGCTCCTGATTATTTTAAACAAACAACACACAATCGTAGACGTCAATGGATAAAGATACTACCTAGTATAGTCAATGATGTATATGTACATACAATACTCGTAACACAAAGAAACAGTCCATATATTTGTCTCATGCCAAAAAATGCACAGTGCCGCAAGTAGAATATTTTAATTTGATCAAAAAGTTAATTTTTTAATTCATTACGATTTAAACTTCAGCCAGATTTTAATTGGAAATATTTTGGTGATTTTTTTCTGTTCTTACGCAGAAGAATATCACTGTAAATTGTGGATGACAGTCTTTCGTAGAAGTTTCTACGCAATCCATGGTGGAGGGTACATAAGTTTCTGCCTGTTCGAACTTACGGCCGTATATACTTGTTGTACCCTGCGCCACACTGTGGAACAGGGTATTATAAGTTAGTGCATGTTTACAACACCCAGAAGGAGACGAGGTAGACACATGGTATCTTTGTCAAAAATATGGTGGGCTCCTGAGTCGATATAGCCATATATATATATATATATATATTTATATATATATATATATATATATATATATATATATATATATATATATATATATATATATATATATATATATATATATATATATATATATATATATATATATATATATATATATATATATATATATATATATATATATATATATATATATATATATATATATATATATATATATATATATATATATATATATATATATATATATATATATATATGGCTATATCGACTCAGGAGCCCACCATATTTTTTACAAAGATACCATGTGTCTACCTCGTCTCCTTCTGGGTGTTGTAAACATGCACTAACTTATATATATATATATTTATATCTCGCCCGATATGGACTTATATGGCCCCAGAAGCCAGAGTTTTACCCTAATTTGCTTAGAATTTTGCACAAGAAGAACAATTAGTACTATAGTCAAGTGTGCCACATTTTATTGAAATCGGTTCAGATTTAGATATAGCTCCCATATATATCTTTTACCCCAATTTGGTTGAAATTTTGCACTAAGAGTACAATTAGTAGTGTAGTCAAGTGTGCCAAATTTTAATGAAATCGGTTCAGATTTAGATATAGCTCCGATATACATCGATCGCCCGATTTACACTCATATGACCACAGTGGCCAATCTTTTATTCCGATTTAATTTAAATTTTGTACAGGAAGTAGAATTAGCATTGTAGCTATGCGTGCCAAATTGGGTTGAAATCGGTTCCGATTTAGATATATCTCCCATATATAGCTTTCACCCGATTTACACTCATATGACCACAGAGGCCAATTTTTAACTCCGATTTCAAGCAATTTTTATCCAAATTGCTTGAAATTGGAATGCTAGAGGTATTTTAGAACAATAAAGAGGTTTGCCGAAAATTGTGAGTATCGGTCCATGTTTTGGTATAGCCCCCATATAGACCGATCTCCAGTTCTTACTTCTTGGGCTTTTAGAAAACATAGGTTTTATCAAATTTGCATGAAATTTTAAATCTAGAAGTATTTTAGGAACATAAAGAGGTGTGCCGAAAATGGTGAGTATAGGTCCATGTGCTCAGATAATGAAAATTGCTTGAAACTGAATTATAGTTTCCAGATTTTACTTGTGGTAATCATTTAAATAATGGGGGTAAAAATCTACAGATGTTAGATTTTAAATCAAGGCGTTATGTTATTTCATTTTCAGTTCATTTTCTTGCACACTTGCACACGATATTTATGATTCCTCTAAAACTCAAACAAATATGTTTCTTATAAATCCAGAATCTGATCTCGTCTTCATAGGCAAAATCTTTGAATTTATCTTCGGGAAGTGTACTGGTTGAACTGATCTGCTTGTCACCAAATCTCCCTGAAATTTTCACAGGAAACTATAATATTTGATTCATGGTGGTGGGTATTTAAGATTCGGCCCGGCCGAACTTACTGCTTTATATACTTGTTTTTACTAACATTGTGGTCCACCCTAGTGCATTAGCCGACTTAAATTTTGAGTCTATAGATTTTGTAGAAGTCTATGAAAATCTGTCCAGATCGAGTGATGTATGTATTTGGGACAAACTTTTATATGTAGCCCCCAACACATTTGACGGATGTGATATGGTATCGAAAATTTATATCTACAAAGTGATGCAGGGTATAATATAGTCGGCCCCGCCCGACTTTAGACTTTCCTTACTTGTTTTTCTAATAAAAACTTGGGGGTTTTTGTCAAGAATTTTAATTTAAATTGGGAATTTTGGAAAGCAAGGTTCAAAATCTGGGGACAAGAGCCTGGAAAATACTGGCAATACTGACAAAGGTAATACATCGAATCGCAAAAGGATATTGGTCGAAATCATATAATTTCTATGTTAACCTATTGTCAAAAAATTTAACTGACTACTAGTTTCTAACGAAATAACCTTGCAAACTAAGGTAAACAGCCTTACCCAATGTCCATTGGAATATGATTATTCGTGATATTCTTTACATGAAGAAATTTAAGAGATTATCCATAATAAATGATGGACATTCATTGTAATAGTGTCACATCGTCACTGTTGAGAGATCATACTGTTTGGAATGAAATATTTTAAACAAACACCACACAATCGTAGACGTCAATGGATAAAGATACTTCCTAGTACAGTCAATAATGTATATTTACATACAATACTCGTAACACAAAGAAACAGTCCATATATATTTGTCTCATGCCAAAAAAATGCACAGTGCCGCAAGTAGAATATTTTAATTTGATCAAAAAGTTATTTTTTTAATTCATTACGATTTAAACTTCAGCCATATTTTAATTGGAATTATTTTGGTGAATTTTTTCTGTACATACACAGAAGAATACAACTGTAAATTAAAATCTTAATTAAATTTGTAAAACTTTAAATAAACATTAATTGTTTTCATTCACTTTTTAGCCAAAATAAAAGACAATCAACAAATTAATTGAATCAATTGCATTTTTAATTGGAACAATAAATTTACTTAAACAGTAGCAGCGATTGATATTATCATTTATGTCATTGAACAAAATTGCTATTGAGTAATCATTGAATACTTAATTGGATCAAAAAATGTCATAATTGAAACCAAAAAATACTTTTCCGGTGTGGAAGAGCCAACGAGATTATCTCCTAGACTTACCTCTAATATAAACTCCAATACAAACTCACACTTAGAAAAATTCTTTACAGAAAAAAGATCAGCAAAATATTTCCGATTAAAAAGTTGACTGAAGCTGAAATCTTTTTCTATTAAAAAACTAATTGAAACAATTAACTTTTCAATCAAACTAGAAACATTAAGTCAATGATTGGAAATTTTTAAATTTTTGATTAAATAATTAATTGATACAATTAAGAACTAAGACAATTAAAAAAATTGTTTTTTTTTCATTTTTAATTAAAAAATTAATCAGAACAATTAATTTTTCCATCGGACGGACGGACATGATTGAAAAATAATTTTCAACTGATTGAAAATAGTTAGTTAAGTACAATTAGTTAATTAAAAATTTAATTGACTCTTGCCAGCAACATCAATTAAATATTTAATTGAATCAATTAAATAATTAAGTGCTCAACATCAATTAAATTTTTAATTCAGCAATTAAAAAATTAATCGAAATGTTCTAATGAAATTAAATTTTTAATCAAGTATTTTCAATGCCCTATTAAAACTGAGATTGATACTATCGCGATTGAAGACATTTCAATTAAAAACAAGTAAGGAAAGTCTAAAGTCGGGCGGGGCCGACTATATTATACCCTGCACCACTTTGTAGATCTAAATTTTCGATACCATATCACATCCGTCAAATGTTTTGGGGCTATATATAAGGGTTTGTCCCAAATACATACATTTAAATATCACTTGATTTGGACAGAATTTGATAGACTTTGACAAAATCTATAGACTCAAAATTTAAGTTGGCTAATGCACTAGGGTGGAACACAATTTTAGTAAAAAAAATATGGGAAACATTTAAATCTGAAGCAATTTTAAGGAAACTTCGCAACACCTTATTTATGATTTATCGCTCGATATATATGTATTAGAAGTTTAGGAAAATTAGAGTCATTTTTACAGGTTTTCGATTAAGCAGTGGCGATTTTACTAGGAAAATGTTGGTATTTTGACCATTTTTTTTTTTTTTGAAATCAGAAAAACATATATATGGGAGCCATACCTAAATCTGAATTTGGCACGCGTAGCTACAATGCTAATTCTACTCCCTGTGCAAAATTTCAACTAAATCGGAGATAAAAATTGGCCTCTGTGGTCATATGAGTGTACATCGGGCGAAAACTATATATGGGAGATATATCTAAATCTGAACCGATTTCAACCAAATTTGGCACACGTAGCTACAATGCTAATTCTACTCCCTGTGCAAAAGTTCAATTAAATCGTAGCAAAAAATTGGTCTCTGTGGTCATATGAGTGTACATCGGGCGAAAGCTATATATGGGAGATATATCTAAATCTGAACCGATTTCAACCAAATTTGGCACGCATAGCTACAATGCTAATTCTACTCCCTGTGCAAAACTTCAATTAAATCGTAGCAAAAAATTGGTCTCTGTGGTCATATGAGTGTACATCGGGCGAAAGCTATATATGGGAGCTATATCTAAATCTCAACCGATTTCAACCAAATTTGACACGCATAGCTACAATGCTAATTCTACTCCCTGTGCAAAATTTCAACTAAATCGGAGTTAAAAATTGGCCTCTGTGGTCATATGAGTGTAAATCGGGCAAAAGCTATATATGGGAGATATATCTAAATCTGAACCGATTTCAATCAAATTTGGCACGCATAGTAACAATGCTAATTCTACTCCCTGTGCAAAATTTCAACTAAATCGGAGCAGAAAATTGGCCTCTGTGGTCATTTGAGTGTAAATCGGGCGAAATCTTTATATGGGAGCTATATCTAAACCTGAACCGATTTCAACCAAATTTGACACGCATAGCTACAATGCTAATTCTACTTCCTGTGCAAAATTTCAACTAAATCGAAGCAAAAAATTGGCCTCTGCGGGCAAATTAGTGTAAATCGGGCGAAAGCTATATATGGGAGCTATATCTAAATCTGAACCGATTTGGCTGATATTTTGCAAGTTTTTCGAGACTCATAAAACATTCGGATGTACGGAATTTGAGGAAGATCGGTTGATATACACGCCAATTATGACCAGATCGGTGAAAAATATATATGGCAGCTATATCCTAAATCTGAACCGATTTTTTCCAAAATCAATAGAGATCGTCTTTGAGCCGAAACAGGACCCTATACCAAATTTTAGGACAATCGGACTAAAACTGCGAGCTGTACTTTGCACACAAAAATACACCAACAGACAGACGGACAGACAGACTGACGGACATCGCTAAATCGACTCAGAATTTAATTCTAAGACGATCGGTATACTAAACGATGGGTCTCAGACTTTTCCTTCTTGGCGTTACATACAAATGCACAAACTTATTATACCCTGTACCACAGTAGTGGTGAAGGGTATAATAAATAGAATCAAGAAATATTCTTTGTGGGTTCTATATGTAATTATGGACCGATATCGACCACTTTTTGCACCATTTCAAACCGTATGGGATGGAATTTATTTTATTGGAAATAGGCAAATCTGGGGGTGAGCTTATATGGGAGCTATAGCTAAAAGTGATCTGATATGGCCCATTTGCAATATCATCAGTCCTACATCAATAGCAATTATTTCTGCTTAGTTTCAAGCGAATAGCTTGTTTCGTTCGGAATTTCACCACACGTAAGGATGGACACTGCTCGATTTCATGCAATCTGAGATCAATATGCGTTGATGCGTTACAAACGGAATGGCGAAGTATACCCTCCAACCTAACATATGGTAATACTATCATTTTCGTAGCTAAAAAATTAATAGGATCATAGAATTTCGTGATTGAATCCGAAAAAAAAAGATTTTTCTGTGTAAATTGCCCGTATTATCACACCTGAATACTCCCACTAACATACCAATATACTTTTTCCACTCTCTGATCATTCTCGAAACACTGTCTAACCATACTCACCCACAATAGACGAATTTTATAAATGACACACAAATTTATCTCTATTTAATGTTCAATCTCATTGTTACTTCCCCCATTTCGCAAATGCAACAATTCTCGATGAATTCAGCGTAAATCAATGGAGAAGGCATTGGCTTTGCATGAAAAAGTAATGAAGCTATTGATACGACGCTATGTTACTGCAGAGCAAAGGCGCCGTGACGATTTCGGCATCACCGAGGATGACATCATTGAAGTACGTCAGGACATTAGTTCGTTGCGTTTCGAGCTATTGGATATTTTCCAAAACAACAACTTTGATGTTCCGGATATTGAAAAGAAAACAGCAGGTATGTAATGTAGGCTACATCACAAAACTATCCCTTGACATAAAAATGGTGGTAATGGTCGAACTATGCCACGGTGACCAATTGTAAAGATATGATAAATATTTACTCTCTGTTACAGCGGCCGGTACCAAAAAAGGTAAGATCATGGAACGACGAATTCTCAAGGACTTCCAAATAGGTTTCGTTGAGAACATTAAAGAAGAAATGGAAGAAGGTGGAACAGATATATTTGCATCATTGGCTAAAGCCATGAACAAAAGGAAGTCACAGAAGGGGTAAGTGTTTTATAACATGGGTTGTTTTCTTTTATCCTCATTTCTGAGTTATACTATGTCCACACGAGGAACGAATCCATATAGATTTTCGCAGATTTTCGATAGGGAACTGTCAGCTGGCTTGTAGTGGATTTCAAAAAAACCTCTTTCAAACGCCTTATACCGCCATGTACAACCACAGTTTCGCTGTTTTGCAACCCTTCGTTAACTTTCATTGTAGATGTACATATTTTTTGCTCTCATCTTAAGTTAAATGAAATGAAACCAACAGCTCCTTTAATTATACCCTCCACCATAGGATGGGGGTATATTAACTTTGTCATTCCGTTTGTAACACAATGAAATATTGCTCTAAGACCCCATAAAGTATATATATTCTAGGTCGTGGTGAAATTCTGAGTCGATCTGAGCATGTCCGTCCGTCCGTAGTTGTTATTGATGTAGGTCGGATGGTATTGCAAATGGGCCATATCGATCCACTTTTACGTATAGCCCCATATAAACGGACCCCCAAATTTGGCTTGCAGACCCTCTAAGAGAAGCAAATTTCATCCGATCCGGCTGAAATTTGGTACATGGTGTTAGTATATGGTCTCTAACAACCATGCAAAAATTGGTCCGCATCGGTCCATAATTATATATAGCCCCCATATAAACCGATCCCCAGATTTGAACTCCGGAGCCCCTTCGAAGAGCAAAACTCATCCGATTCGGTTGAAATTTGGTACATGATGTTAGTATATGGTATCCATAATAAATAATTTAAATAATTGTATATAGCCCCAATATAAGCGACCCCCATATTTCAATTCTGGCTCCCTACGTAGCGTGCAAAAGTCCATGTCGATTCGTAATTATTTGTAGACTTACCTACACATACCTTTTTTGTCTAATATATACCACGTATGGACTAACTCACAACTTAGAAAACGATTTAAGATACCACAACCCAAGTAATTCGATTGTGGATGACAGTCTTTCGTAGAAGTTTCTACGCAATCCATGGTGGAGGTTACATAAGATTCGGCCTAGCCGAACTTACGGACGTTTATACTTGCTAAAATTTTATTTCTATAGAAAATTTTTTCAAAATTTTATTTCTATAGAAGATTTTGTCAAAATTCTATTTCCATAGAAGATTTAGTCAAAATTCTATTTCTATGGAAAATTTTGTCAAAAGTTTATTTCTATAGAAAATTTTGTCAAAATTTTATTTCTATAGAAAATTTTGTCAAAATTTTATTTCTATAGAAAATTTTGTCAAAATTTTATTTCTATAGAAAATTTTGTCAAAATTATATTTCTATAGAAAATTTTGTCAAAATTTTATTTCTATAGAAAATTTTGTCAAAATTTTATTTCTATAGAAAATTTTGTCAAAATCTTATTTCTATAGAAAATTTTGTCAAAATTATATTTCTATAGAAAATTTTGTCAAAATTTTATTTCTATAGAATATTTTGTCAAAATTATATTTCTAAAGAAAATTTTGTCAAAATTCTAATTCTATTAAAATTTTTGTCAACATTTTATTTCTATTAAAAATTTTGTCAAAATTCTATTTCCATAGAAGATTTTGTCAAAATTCTATTTCTATACATAATTTTGTCAAAAGTTTATTTCTATGGAAAATTTTGTCAAATGTTTATTTATATAGAAATTTTCTTCAAAATTTTATTTCTAAAAAAATTTTGTCAACATTTTATTTTTAAAAAAATCTTTATCAAAATTTTATTTCTATAGAAGATTTTGTCAAAATTCTATTTCCATAGAAGATTTTGTCAAAATTTTATTTCTACAGAATATTTTGTCAAAAGTTTATTTCTATGGAAAATTTTATCAAATGTTTATTTCTATAGGAAATTTATTCAAAATTTTATTTCTAAAAAAATTTTTTGTCAACATTTTATTTCTATAGAATATTTTGTCAAAATTATATTTCTATAGAAAATTTTGTCTAAATTCTAATTCTTTTAAATATTTTGTCAACATTTTATTTATATTAAAAATTTTGTCAACATTTTATTTGTATTAAAAATTTTGTCAAAATTTTATTTATACAGAATAATTTGTCAAAAGTTTATTTCTATGGAAAATTTTGTCAAATGCTTATTTCTATAGAAAATTTTTTCAAAATTTTATTTCTAAAAAAAATTGTCAAAATTTTATTTCTATAGAAGATTTTGTCAAAATTCTATTTCTATGGAAAATTTTGTCAAAAGTTTATTTCTATAGAAAATTTTGTCAAATGCTTATTTCTATAGAAAATTTTTTCAAAATTTTATTTCTAAAAAAAAATTGTCAAAATTTTATTTCTATAGAAAATTTTGTCAAAATTTTATTTCTATAGAAAATTTCTTCAAAATTTTATTTCTATAGAAGATTTTGCCAAAATTCTATTTCTATAGAAGATTTTGCAAAAATTCTATTTCCATAGAAGATTTTGTCAAAATTTTATTTCTATCGAAAATTGTGTCAAAATTTTATTTCTATCGAAAATTTTGTCAAAATTTTATTTCTATAGAAAATGTTGTCAAAATTTTATATCTATAGAACATTTTGTCAAAATTTTATTTTTATAAAAAAGTTTGCCAAAATTTTATTTCGATAAAAAATTTTGTCCAAATTTTATTTCTATAGGAAATTTTGCCAAAATTTCATTTCTATAGAAGATTTTTCAAAATTTTATTTCTTTAGAATATTTTGTCAAAATTTCATTTCTTGAGAAAATTTTGTCAACATTTTATTTCTATAGAAAATTTTGTCAAAATTTCATTTCTTTAGAAAATTTTGTCAACATTTTATTTCTATAGAAAATTTTGTCAAAATTCTATTTCTATAGAAAATTTTGTCAAAATTCTATTTATATTAAAAATTTTGTCAACATTTTATTTCTATAAAAAAAAAATTGTCAAAATTTTATTTCTATAGAATATTTTTTCAAAATTTTATTTCTATATACATTTCTTTAAAAATTTTATTTCTATAGAAAATTTTGCCAAAAATTTATTTCTATAGAAAATTTTGCCAAAATTTTATTTCTATATAAATTTCTTTCAAAATTTTATTTCTATAGAAAATTTTGCCAAAATTTTATTTCTATAGAAGATTTTGTCAAAATTCTATTTCTATGGAAAATTTTGTCAAAAGTTTATTTCCATAGAAAATTTGGTCAAAGTTTTATTTCTATAGAAAATTTTGTCAAAATTTTATTTCTATAGAAAAAAGACGTAGCTCCTAATTTATGGCAAATTTTGAACTTGAATTTAGTTGGGCGCATTTCTACCCAGGTAGTTCAAATTACGATTTTATGATTTTACTTAATCTTAGAGAATTTCTTTAAATTTGGTAGAAATTTCGTGCGCCATAGTAAAAAAAAAATTAACTTACTGACGGTAAAACTGTCTTAAGGGCCAAATCGTGGTCAAATTTTGTCAAAGTTTATTTCCATAGAAAATGTTGTCAAAGTTTTATTTCTATAGAAAATTTTGTCAAAATTTTATTTCTATAGAAAAAAGACGTAGCTCCTAATTTATGGCAAATTTTGAACTTGAATGTAGTTGGGCGCATTTCTACCCAGTTAGTTCAAATTACGATTTTATGATTTTACTTAACCTTAGAAAATTTCTTTAAAATTGGTAGAAATTTTGTGCGCCATAGTAAAAAAAAATGAACTTACTGACGGTTAAACTGTCTTAAGGGCCAAATCATTGTCATTTTTACTACCATTTAAGAAAAAATATCATTAAGTTTTATAAAATTTAACAGACTGGTATGAAAAAATGTTGTAATACGTGTAAGTAAAAATTTCGTTACTGGCACGAAAAATTACCAAATCCTTGTAATTTCAAACTATATCGGAGTACACCACTTTGAGTAAAATTTTTATCTAATTTTAAAGAGTCATGTGAACTGCAAAAGATTTAAAAATAATAATCATTACGAGATTTTCATAAAATATTTGAAATCTGAACTAACTGGTTAGAAATGCGCTTAACTAAATTGAAGTTCAAAATTTGCCATAAATTACGAGCTACTTTTTTTTCAGTGTAGAATCAAAAAGGCCCCGAGATTATTTCTATTACATAAGGATTGGGAAATGTATTATATCCTCAAACTATGATGAATCATTGGGAATTTCTTTAAATTTTTTACTTTCAGTGAAAAGGATTGGAATGCTATTGCTCGCAAAAATACAGTCAGTGCTAATCCTATTGGCTCAAAACGCTCCTCACTGCAGCGACATTCACAACGTAGTCTACGACGCAAAATCATAGAAAATGCTAATGAAGGCCTGAAAATGAATCAAAATCGTCTAATTGGTATGTATTATTTAGACAAAAGCAATATTTCTTATTTCTTGAATCACCATAATATTTAATTTAACCAATTAATTATACCCTTCACCACACTGTGGAACAGGGTATTGTTTTAGTCGGAATTTCGTCAAACACCAAAATAATAATAATAACTAACTGATAATTAATTATTCATTTTTTTCACAAAACACAAATTAAATTGTAATGACATAAATTGCAAACAAAAATATTGTGGTAATTGGTACTCTTATATAAATAATTGATTTAAAAAAATTAATTAATTAATGATCAATGAATTTTTAATTGACTGCTAAAAATTAATTCAAATTTTAATGCATAGAAACAACAGTGGCAATTGGGCCACTACATTTATGTGAACCATGCAGAGAATGAAGCCGCCGGTGGCGCCGTCGATTTTAAGCAATTGTTAAATTTTTTTGCCAAATTAATGTACCTTCCACCTACTATCAATTAGTATAAAGTTGCTATAATAGTTTTACAAAAATTTTGCTCAGAAAATTTAAATGAAATGGAAATTTGATTGCAAGATTTCTTGTACAACTAATCTTATTACAATTCGGAAAACTTCAAATTGATTTTTGTATGGATAATTGAGCGCCGGCGAATGGCCAATTTTATATCGGCTTAGCCGTCAAGCCGCCGGAGACAAAAATTTAGTGCCAGCCGCCGACAAATATTGATCGGCTTCATTCTCTGGAACAATGAACTTTTTAATTGGCTATTTCATAAAAGTTTCATTAAACATTTAATGAAACTTTTATGTTTAAAAGTTTCATTAAACTGTGACCATTGGTCCACTTAATTTACTAGTTGATTTGTTTTATTCATTTTTGCAAATTTCATAAAATTTAGTTAAAGTTGTAATTGCAGAAAAAATTCGTGTTTGTCCACTCATATAATTAATATTCAATTAATTAGTGCGATTTTTTGATTCAAGTAACTACTTTATATTTTCATAAAATAAAGAATTAATTAATTAACGGTGATAATTAATCCACTACAATAGTTAAATTATTTAAGTAGATTTTACATTTTTTTTAAAGAAAACAACAAATTTAAAATTTTTTACTTTATTTAAATTTTTAATTGAAAATTATTTGATGATATTTCTTCCCCAAAAGTGTCATTGATAATTTTTGAAATTCCAAATTTCATTTCTCTCTAGAATACAATCCAAATCTGGGCGATGTGACAAGAGCAACACGTGTGGCTTACGTCAAATTCATGAAAAAGAAGATGGAAGCAGACGAAACCGTTCCCGAACCAGAGGCAACTACTACTGCAACCACTACAGATGAAAAGAGGAAAACTATGAAACGTGTCCAGGTAATTGAATGAGTGTTTCATGTTTACTTCATAAAACAGGGGGAAAGAGCTAAAGTCACGTAAAGACATCGGGTGGTTCAAGAAAAGTTTTAAACTAATCAGATTTGCCGCCGAATAGCGAGCTATTGGGTATTATTGAGACCTTAATTATAACCGGAGTTGTCAGCTCATAAATTCGGTCACTATTTTCGAATACTTTGTTGTGGCATTTGGCCCTGAAAAAATACGACAAATATATAAGTATACACAGAAAAATATTTCCAATTAAAATGTTGATTGAAGTTGAAAATTTTCTGAATTAATAAATTAATTGATACAATTAACTTTTTAATCAAGATAGAAACATTAAGCTAATTATGTCAATGATTAAACATTTCAAAATTGTTAATTAAAAAAATAATTGATACAATTAACTTTTGAATCAAACTCGGAAGACTAAGTCACTTGAAAAAAGTGATTGATATTTTTTTTTAATTTTTAACTAAAAATTTATATCAAACTATCCATTTTTAATCCAACTAAAAACACAAAGTCAGTTAAGAAACTAATTGAAAATAATTACGTTTTAATGGAAAAAATTATTTGAGTTTTGCATTCAACATCAATTAAGTTCTTAATTGAATCAATAAAAAAAATAATTGAAAATTTCTAATAAATTATTTAATCAAGTATTTTTTAATTTCCAATTAAAACTGTGATTGATACTATCATTTTCGTGATTGAAGACATTTCAATTAAAAAATTAATTGGATCAATTAATTTCGTGATTGAAGCAGAACAAAATTTGTTTGTGTGTAGCATACAAGAATTAAAAAATAATGGTGTTAAAAATAAACAACTATCATTATGATTTTTTTAGGGAGCCACCGTGGTGCAATGGTTAGCATGCCCGTCTTGCATACACAAGGTCGTGGGTTCGATTCCTACTACGACCGAACACCAAAAAGTTTTTCAGCGGTGGATTATCCCACCTCAGTAATGCTTCTTCTTAGCTTCTCTAAGTGGTTTCACTGGAGTGTGGAACGCCGTTCGGACTCGGCTATAAAAAGGAGGTCCCTTGTCATTGAGCTTAACATGAAATCGGGCAGCACTCAGTGATAAGAGAGAAGTTCACCACTGTGGTATCACAATGGACTAAATAGTCTAAGTGAGCCTGATACATCGGGCTGCCACATAACCTCACCTAACCTATCATTATGATTTCAAGCAGTTTCATGTGTACCACCTGAAAGTATGCAACTATCTCTACACACAAAAAAATTTCGCGAACAATTTTCCAATTAACATTTTAATTGAGTTTTAAAAAATATTCAATTAAAAAATTAATTGATTCAAAAACTTTTTAATTGACCTTCAATTAATTTTTTAATTGATACTATCATTTCTGTGATTGAAGACATTTCAATTAAAAATTAATTGGATCAATTAATTTCGTGATTGAATCAGAAAAAAAATTTTTTGTGTGTATGAATACATGCTATAGTGGGTAAAATGAGTAATTCTCTTGAATGTCAATACGTTCGTAACACATCAAAATATCGATTTTTGGTTCTATAAATTACATATATTTATTCTTGATCAGGGAGAAATTCTAAGACATCTGTCTGTCTATTGTAATGACGTCCTGTCCTGAAATTTTGTACAGATTCGGTTTTTGTCTGCAAGCAGGTCAAGTTTGTATATATTGGTCCAGGTTTCGATATAGCTTCCCGGACTGACCACCGATTTGTGTTCTGGAACATCTAGACACCACAATTTTTATCCAATTTCCTCAGATTAGAAATCCAGAGAAATGTTAAGTCCCTAAAGAGTCGTTTCGAATATAGTGTGTATCGGTCCATGTTTTGGTATAGATCGAACACGCGACTTGATTTCTTGGGCCTTTAGAAACCACAATTATTATCAAAATTTCCTGAAATTCACAATCCAGTGATATTTTAGGTTCATAAATAGATGCACCAAACATGGTGAGTATCGATCCATGTTTTGGTATAGCCTCGATTTGATTCCTTAGGCTTCTATAAATCCCAATATGTATCCAATTTGCTTGAAAGTGGAAATCTAGAGATCTTATGGTCCACAAACAGGTGTACCGAATATCGTGTATATAGGTCTATGGTTTGATATAGTCCTCATATAACTCGATCTTCCGATTTGACTTCATAGGCTTCCAAAAATAACAATTTTATTCGATTTGCTTGAAAGTGTAGAGGTAGTTTAGATCCACTAAAAGGTATGCCGAATATGGTGTGTTTAGAAATCGAACATTTTTATACGATTTGGCTGAAATTGGAAACTTAGTATCTTTCTTTCATGTTCCATGTCCACCGTTCAAAAATAACATTTTGCTCTTGAAACGTGTTTGAGGTGATCATATCCTTCTATGCGTGTACTGAGTCGATTTAGCCACTGGCTCTACGTCGGTCCGTCAGTTATGCCATCTAGAATTTGTATCCGATTTTCATGGCTTTTTTTAGAGAAATTCTTTCCCACGCTGGTCTGATTGTCAACATTTTTATTTTATATTTATTTATTGGTATTATTAATTAATATAATTAATTAAAAATCTTCATTTATTATCATGTATTTCTTTATAGACGAGGAAGCCTGAAAATGAGAAACCAGAAGCAGATGCCAAAAAAGATGATGCAAAACCACCCGCAGCTGGAGACAAACCCAAACCAGGTGCACCACCTGCTGCTGGAGATTCTAAGCCTGCTGGACCAGCCCCACCAACTAAACCTGATGGTGCAGCTGCTAAACCAGCAGTTGCTAAGCCCGGTGAAGCTGCAAAACCACCAGCAGCCGGTGCAAAGAAAGAAGATGCCACCAAACCTCCTGCACCCGCTGGTCCAGCTACGAAAGCAGCTGCACCTGCTGCCCCTGGAAAGCCTGATGCCAACGCAAAGCCACCCACCGATGCTGCTAAACCACCTGCCGGTGCTGCTAAACCTCCAGCTGGGGGTGCAGCTAAACCAACGGATGGTGCCGAAGAAAAGAAGGCTGGCGATAAGAAACCCGATGAAAAGAAACCGGACGAGAAAAAAGCCGACGATAAGAAGCCAGATGACAAAAAGCCAGACGACAAGAAACCCGATGATAAGAAACCCGACGATAAAAAAGCCGATGACAAGAAACCTGACGATAAGAAACCCGACGAAAAGAAACCCGACGATAAGAAACCCGACGACAAGAAACCCAAAACCAATATTAAAGTGGGCCAAAGTAGTGCTGCAGCCGGTGGTGATCGTGGTAAATCGACTGTTACTGGCCGTATGATTTCGGGTTGGCTGTAAGAAGGCTGGGCATGTGTACTGTTTCAATTAAGCCTAAGACATAAGACAAATAACTAATAACTATTTTTAAAAATACACATGTAATATTGAATAAAATTCTAATTATATATAATTTATTAATATGTGGTGTGATTTTTCTGTGAAATTTTTGGAGAAACGCAGTAATACCATAGGCTTATGTCAGAAGTGGAATTTTTACAAGTTCATCCCTTGCTTGATGTATCTCAATACGAGAAGTATACTCACAATGAAGGCATGTCACCTGTAAAGTCTTTAATCGGCCTTTTGACTAAATAAATTAAAATTCGTTTCCTAGAATTAAGTTCGCAAAACTCAAAATTAAAAAAAGGATTGTGTCTTAACCCTTAAATGCACACTGTATCTTTTAAGATACAACCATAAAAAAACTACTTACGTCTTAAAATATCGACCGAATTCTATGAAATTAAGTTTATTGTATTAAATACATCATAGTGCTATTTCTAAAAATATGTTTTTCAGGGAAAATTTGTTGTACTTCTGAGTACTCTGCGGTCAAAAATAAAAATAAAATTTTGACCAAAAATTCAAAATTGGAAGTTAAATAGTTTTTACCAGAGATGAAAGTAATGTTTATAAAAATTTGTAGTATAAACATATCTCTATTCTGTACTAAAATCAAATTGTTTATTTGTAAATTAAAAAAAAAAAAACATTAGGTCGAAAACCTTTGTAGTTAGTACCAAACCTTCTCCCATTATTTATATTCATAATTTATTATGGTTATAAATAATAAATATAAATTTATTTTGTTCTTTTTTTTTGTTTTGAACAAAACGTGGTATGCAGATGTTCTTTATTTACCTTTTTGCATATTATATTTTTTTTTGTCGGAAGAATCGGAGACCTTTTGCATTTAAGGGTTAAAGGTATCCTTACTCCAATTCTCCGCTTCTTTGGCTCGGAATCAATACCAAATTCATTAGCATAAAGACAAAATCTTTGGAACTGGGCATGTTTTTCTTTTGATTTAAAAAAGTCGAGTTTCCGAATTTTGATAAAGCCGAAAGGTCGAATAGTCGATTTCTGAAAAGGACATGGGCTTTCAGAAATTGCATTTTTTTGGCTACTTGACTGGAGGTATATTACTCGTAGATTCACAAAAAGGTGTGCCAAATGTGGTGTATACACGCAAAAAAAAAACACGTTTGGAAAACGTGTACCGTTTGTTACAAAATTTTTATTTTTCAATAATTTTTTTTTAACCAACAACACAGTCCATTTCGTTTATATCAAGCACTGTTCTGTTCTGACTTTAAGTCATTAATAAGACACATTTTACACTTTCATAGTATAAATTTAATATAGTATAATGTTGAACACCTTTTCGGAATCTTTCGAACATATCTGGAATATATATAAAACAAAAAAAAAACTTTTTGGTGTTCGGTCGAAGCAAGGCTCGAACCCAGGACCCATGGTATGCAAGGCGGACGTAGAAACCACTGCTTCGTGGTGCCCAACTAACTGTATGTTCCTGTTAAATAAAGTTTGTTTAATCGGCTCGTGGGCGCCGCAAGCTATGCTATATAAATGTAACTTATATGGATAATTGTCTATTGGTGACAATAACAGCTACGTAGCCCAGTGGATAGTGTGTTGGATTACAAATTGCATGGTCCGCGGTTCGATTCTCCGTCCAGGCGAAAAGTACAATTAAAAAAAATATATAAAATAGAATAATTTCTTCTACATTGTTTGTATTACAGAAAAAGCTGCTAAGAACTAAAAAACCTCGTGGATGTGAGAAAGATATGAGGGCAAATGCAATTAGCCAGAAAAGATTGTTTTTTTGAGTTAGTCTTTATGAAATTGTTTTTACATCCTGGAAAAGAATAAATGTTAATCACAAAAAGCATATATTTTTCTTCCAAATAAAGCAAATAGCAAATGAGAAACGAACTTTGTTTGTCTAAAACTTTGTTTGGGAGGAAAGAATTATTTTTTTGCGTGTATATGCCACATAGACATATTTCCCTATTTGCTTTATCGCAGTTTAAGACTGATTGTCCTTAAATTTAGCATTGGGTTTTACTTCGACTCAAAGACAATCGCTATTGATTTTGGTACACAGAGAATACAGATTGGTTGTGACAATCGAATTTATTTCCAACCTCATTTTGGCAGTTGTAGTAACTACCAGTTGGCAGTTGTGTCACCCGACTGATTCTGTCGACACAACTAATACCAAATATGGTGTGTTGCCCAACCTAATTAAAAATATATTTAAAATCAATTACTTCACAGTTAAATATTATATTTTATTTTATTTACATATAGGTATAGTGGTGAAAATAAATCTAAATACGCTAAATGTATGTAATTAGTAGATAACAATTTTTGTCTAGAATCTCTACTTATTGCATCAAAATGTATCCACACCCGGATTCTTAGAGCAAACATTCTTGTTGACGGTGAACATGTAGCATGGTTGATATTTTCTCGGACATTATGTACCTGACTTTGACAGCATCAAAAATATATTGTCCTTTTTTATGGATATCAATAATTGAATATTCGTGGTGTGAGAAAATTGAAATCGTGCAGATTTAGTAAGATTTTCCACATCCAACTGCGTATCCGAAATGTAACTTCTTAAAATCCAGGACTATATCGATGGTTAACCAGAGTTGATTTCTTTGCCCAAGGTGGCGTCCAGAGTACATAGTGCTGCAAATAAAATTAGAAAGTTAGGGGGTATAGGTATCACTGCTAGAGTTTATAAAACTAATTCCAAAACTTACACACAAATATATCATATCTTCGAAGATTGGTGTATATGCATAAATCCACATCAAAAATGGCCCACAGCTATTACCAGATACAAAATGGCAGGTTCAATGAAATGTTAAAACCCACAGCTAATATGTCTTTCTTATCCTATATACAATATATATGCGTTTCTTTTTTAAACCAATTTGAAGCCTATTTGATATGCCTTCCTTTGATAGTAAATAATTTGTTGAAATAAAAATGACATTTGAGAATTCATCAACCGGCATTCGGCTGAGAATAACCAAATATCAAATATCAGAACTACTAAATGACAGATACGAAATTTATTTAAGGTAGATCACATCTATCGAATTCAAAATAAATTTTTTCAAAGGAGAGGCAATTAGTTGCTACAACCATTTGTTTGCAATTACAAAAGAAAATGTATTGAAATTATAATCAAATGATATTAAAGACAGACAAACGCTTGTGATTGAAGGAAATAGATCAGCACAACTGATATTTAATTCTGAGTGTACAATTTTCGTTAGTACAACTGATTTCCAAACAATTTGTTTTCTGTGTGTAAAGATCGGTTCAAATTTAGAATTAGATTTGGCAAGCCAAATCTATCAAACGATATCGTGCGTGAGTAAGATTTTTTCGTCGTGAGTGTGCGCGAGCGTGAGTAAAATATTACTCACGTGCACACCTCTACTCGTAAGTTCGGCCGGGCCGAATCTTAAATACCCACCACCATGAATCAAATATTATAGTTTCCTTTGAAATTTCAGGGGGTTTGATGACAGATATTCTCCGAAGCAAAGAAGTTCAACTAGTACACTTCCCGAAGATAAATTTAAAGATTTTCAGATTCGGGATTCATAAGAACCATTTTTATTCATTTTATTTTATTTTATTTTATTTTATTTTATTAGAGGCATCATTAACATGTCTTGCAAGTGTGCGAGAAAATGATGAAATAACGCCTTGATTTGAAATCTAAAACCTGTTATTTAAATAAGTACAAGAAGTACAATCTGGAAATTTTATATTCAGTTTCAAGCAATTTTCATGATCAGTGCGCCTTCTATAACCTCAAGAAGTGAGGCCTTACCAAATGGACCGATAAAAACTACGGTTTCTAGAAACCCAAGGAGTTAAATCCGGCCTTATGGGGGCTATACTAAAACATGGACCAATACTCAGCGTTTTCGGCACACCTCATTATGGTCCTAAAATACTTCTAGATTTCAAATTTCGTGCAAATTGGATAAAAACTACGGTTTCTATAAGCCCAAGAAATAAAATCGGGAGATCGGTCTATATGGGGGATAAAGGTTAGGTTAGGTGGCAGCCCGATGTATCAGGCTCACTTAGACTATTCAGTCCATTGTGATACCACATTGGTGAACTTCTCTCTTATCACTGAGTGCTGCCCGATTCCATGTTAAGCTCAATAGTGCGAACGGCGTTCCACATTGCAGTGAAACGACTTATAGAAACTTCGAAACCCTCAGAAATGTCACCAGCATTCTCTCTGAAGTGGGATAATCCACCGCTGAAAAACTTTTTGGAGTTCGGTTGAAGCAGGAATCGAACCCACGACTTGTGTATGCAAGGCGGGCATGCTAACCATTGCACCACGGTGGCACAGGTGGGGGATATAGAAAAATATGGACCACTACACATCCTTTTCGGCACACGTATTTGTGGTCCTACAATACCTATAGGACTTTCTTCTTTCGTGGTTAAAAGTTATTTTGAAAGAAATCAACTTCGTCGGATTTCTTTAAAATTTGTATTTGCTGACCAATCTTCAAACTTCTGGTTATTCAGCTGGTTGTTTTGTACGTAATTGGATACTGTGGGTCCTTGAACCCACATCCAATACTGGCAACATTTTTGTTCTTCTAATGCGAAATAATACATTAAACTGTTTTTTTTTTCACAGTCTTCTCCCTCTAAATTACTCACCTAGTGCCAAAATGTCCGATGTCCTAATTTGAATAAAAATTGCACCGTATATAGCTGGAATAAGGTAAAAAAAATTTAAATTGTTGTCTTTCCTCTTTTGAAAATTTTCCGAAAAATGTAATTTTTTTATACCCTCCACCATAGGATGGGGGTATATTAACTTTGCCATTCCGTTTGTAACACATCGAAATATTGCTCTAAGACCCCATAAAGTATATATATTCTGGGTCGTGGTGAAATTCTGAGTCGATCTGAGCATGTCCGTCCGTCCGTCCGTCTGTTGAAATCACGCTAACTTCCGAACGAAACAAGCTATCGACTTGAAACTTGGCACAAGTAGTTGTTATTGATGTAGGTCGAATGGTATTGTAAATGGGCCATATCGGTTCACTTTTACGTATAGCCCCCATACAAACGGACCCCCAAATTTGGCGATTGCTCTAAGAGAAGCAAGTCCGAAGCATCATCCGATCTGGCTGAAATTTTGGACATGGTGTTAGTATATCCATAATTATATATAGCCCCCATATAAACCGATCCCCCGATTTGGCTTGCGGAGACTCTAAGAGAAGCAAATTTCATCCGATCCGGCTGAAATTTGGTACATGGTGTAAGTATATGATCTCTAAAGACCATGCAAAAATTGGTCCACATCGGTCCATAATTATATATAGCCCCCATATAAACCGATCACCAGATTTGACCTCCGGAGCCTCTTGGAAGACCAAAATTCATCTGATTCAGTTGAAATTTGGTACGTGGTGTTATTATGGCCTCAAACACCCATGCAAAAATTGGTCGAAATCGGTCAATAATTATATATAGGCCCCATATAAACCGATCCCCAGATTTGACCTCCGGAGCCACTTTGAACAGCATAATTCATCCGATTCGGTTGAAATTTGGTACGTGATGTTAGTATCTTGTATCCAACAACCATGCAGGAATTGGTTCATATCAGTCCATAATTATATATAGCCCCCATATAAACCGATCCCCAGGTTTGACCCCTGGTAACTTTTGGAGAAGCAAAATTCATCCGATCTGGTTGAAATTTGGTACGTGTGGTAGTATATTTCATTTAACAACCATGCAGGAATTGGTCCATATCAGTCCATAATCATACATAGGCCCCATATAAACCGATCCCGAGATTTGGTTTTGGAGCCTCTTGGAGGAACAAATTTCATCCGAGTCAGTTGAAATTTGGTACATTGTGCTAGTATATGGCCTTTAACAACCATGCCTAACTAGGTCCATATCGGTCTATAGTTATATATAGCCCTCAGATAAATCGATCCCCAATCACACAAAAATTGGTCCATATCAAATTCATAATTGTATATAGCCCCCATATAAGCGACCCCCATATTTCAATTCTGGCTCTCTACGGACCGTGCAAAAGTTCATGTCGATTCGTAATTATTTGTAGACTTACCTATACATAACTTTTTTGTCTAATATATACCACGTATGTACACTGAAAAAAATATTGTCGTGAGGTCAAAGATTTCATGTCTTTAAAATACGAATACAAATTTTGCTTAGCATAGAAGACGCATTTCTCTAATATAACGTTATTTTCCTTGTCCAAAAGTCGATAAACTTTTCAATGAAGTCGTATTGTCCTTATAATTAAGTGATTTGACTTAAAAATGGGTATCTTAACATGAAAGAAAAAATTTATAGGCTAAGGTCAATTTGACTTTAATAATTCAGAAAAATTAATGAAATTGTCTTTAAATTTGTTGTCTTTTTGCATTTTGACTACAAAGCAAAAAATCGTTCAAATATAGGACATGTTTTTCAAAACTTTATTTTAAAAAAGTTTTTTACTTCAAACATAGCATAATTTCTACTGGAAGTCGAGTCCAAATTTGGAAAAGAAAGTTGCCGTTAACTCGTTTTTAAAGGACTTTGATAGCATATGAAGCAAAAAAGCTGAGAAAGCGAAAAATTAAAATTTGCTTCCTAGAATCAAGTACACAAAACCTAAATTTAAAAGAGAATTGTGTCTTAAAAAGTATCCTTACTTGTATTCTCCGCTTCTTTGGCTCGGAATCAATACCAAATTTTTTAAAGTAAAGACAAAATCTTTGGAACCGAGTATGCTTTTTTTCAGTGTACTAATTCACAATTTAGAAAACGATGTTAAGAAGTTTTAAGATACCACAACCCAAGTAATTCGATTGTGGATGACAGTCTCTCGTAGAAGTTTCTACGCAATCCATGGTGGAGGGTACATAAGATTCGGCCTGGCCGAACTTACGGCCGTATACACTTTTTTTTACTTTGAAGTATCCGTCATAATTTGGATTTTTAAACTGGCATTTGTTTGTATGTTACGTGAGCACCTATATTAATAAACCGTGAAAAGGGAATGAAAATTTGATAAATGAGATCTGTATCCTAATTTTAATTTTATTGGTCCTAGATTTAAAGCCATATAGGTCGCTAAAAATTTTCTTTATCTTAAAGAAGCCGCATCTTTGGCTCGGAATCAATACCAAAATCCTTAAGGGACGGTCAAAATCTTTGAATCCAAGTAAACTTTTTTTGAGTGTAGGCTAAAACTTGTTTTTAGGATTTTGTAAATTTGGTTAATAGATTTTTTTATTTGTTTTACATTAAGCAAATATTTTTTACATTTAGGTATCTGTTATAACGTGACCGTTTTAACAGACTTTTATTTATACATGAATTTTACAAAATTTGAAAGTAGTCATTTCATTAACTTGAATTAATACCACAATCATAAATTGAAGGTCAAAATCTTTGGATTGAGATAATCTTGGTTTTGAGTGTATACTGTGTATACTGCTTTCAAACTCTCCACTACTTCACATCAACTATTTGGACTTTTAATTTTAGAATTATGTTCAATGATTTTCTATGGAAACGGCATAAAACAAATTCCTAGTTCTACAGAAAATCTTTATTCCACTGCACTTTTCATTAGCATCGCATGAAGATGCAAAAAAACGGTCATTCATTTTTTTTTCTATGTGGTTAACGTGTGGTCCTCCTAGCCCATATGGTAACTGTTTCGTCTTTGAATATTAAATACTAAAATATCTCTTTGAGTTACACAAATAACCATAGAATTCTTTCAGGCGTAACAACAAATGAAATTGTTTAATCAACATGTTGCAATGTGAACAAGAAATGTTGCATCAACATTTCAAACACCTGTTGACAGTTTAATGGTTAGCTGAAAATATATTACGGTATGAAACACAAGCGTGCTATCATTTTGGTTAAATTATAAAGTCCCTAATTAATTCATAACGAATTTTGTTAGAACAACATACTCAAAAGAGGGATATTATTTTTATTATAAACAATGACTTTTCATCCAAAACAAAAAAAAAGCAAAACAAAAATTGGAAGAAAATCTAAATATTTCAAACTGAAACATTCTTAGAAAAATAATGAATGGCTATAATTGCACATAATAACCTTTGTTTAATGATTCTGGTTATATGGCATGTTTGGCGTGTATTGTATTGAAGGACCCAAAGTAAGGAAATCCCAATGTTACATGGTTAAGTCAAAGGTAGCATCTCATTATCCCAAATATGTAGATGGCTTTGTCGCATATTTTGGCCAACATGTTAGGTTATTATTTTATGAATATACTGGGAAGAGTTACCATTTCTATCTATAGAATTTGGGATTGGCTTTGGGATAGACCATAATATAGGCATTTTCATACACTGAAAAAAATACTGCTGTGAGTACAAAGACTTCTTAAGTAGCTGGATTTTGTCTGTCCATTTTCTTGAACCAGAAAATTATTGATTACACTATAATCTGTGTTTACATCAAAACAATATGAATAGCAAAATATGAGACATCGCTCGTCGGATCAATATGTAACGCAGATACTCAAAAATAAAATATTGCATGTAAACCAAATTAGGGAAGACCAGGGAAGATTGGCCGCCATTTGGAGAAGAGATTTGGGCAAAGTCTGAATATATCTCCCTTAAACCTACTCAAGAAATGAGAGTGTCAATATTAATCGCATTGGTGCAATAGGCGGTTTTTGTGCGCCTTCAGTTATTGCATCAGTAGATTTAAGATTTTTACCAATTACAAACGCAGTTCGTATGCACAATTCTCTTCTCCAAACGACGGACTATCTACCCTAATGGTCCAGATTTAGGATATTTGTAATATTTTTTTAGCAATTTCTCATGGTTTGCAAGTCCAAGGTTTTTTCTTCAGTACATAGGAGTCAATCTTGTGATGTCCGTCCGTCTATTGAAATCACGCTAATTGCGAACAACCCAAAACTGTCGGTTTGAAATTGGCTACAAGTAGCTTTTATTGATGTAGGTCGAATGGTATTGCAAATGGACCATATCGGATCACATTTAGGTATAGCTCCCATATAAATAGACCCCAAGAGAAAAAATTCGTTTGTTACAAAATGTTTATTTTTTTTATAAAAATGTTATTTTTGAACCAACAACACAGTCCATTTCGTTTATATCAAACACCGTTCTTTTCTAACTTTAGGTTTTTAATAAGACACGTTTTACAATTCATAGTAAAAATTTAATATAGTAGAATGTAATGTTGAAATTTTTTTGGGAATCTTCCGACCATATCTGGAATATATGTAAAAAAAAGAGAAAAAACTTTGGTCGAAGCAGGGATCGAACCCACGACCCTTGGCATGTAAGTCGGACGTACCAACCACTGATCCACGGTGCCCAACTAAATGTATTTTTCTGTTAAAGAAACTTTGTTTAATCGGCTCGTGGGCGCCGCAAGCTATGCTATATAAATATAACTTATATGGGTAATTTTTTGGGAATCTTCCGACCATATCTGGAATATATGTAAAAAAAAAACTTTGGTCGAAGCAGGGATCGAACCCACGACCCTTGGCATGTAAGTCGGACGTAGCAACCACTGATCCACGGTGGCCAACTAAATGTATTTTTCTGTTAAATAAACTTTGTTTAATCGGCTCGTGGGCGCCGCAAGCTATGCTATATAAATATAACTTATGTGGGTAATTTTTTGGGAATCTTCCGACCATATCTGGAATATATGTAAAAAAAAACTTTGATCGAAGCAGGGATCGAACCCACGACCCTTGCCATGTAAGTCGGACGTAGCAACCACTGATCCACGGTGCCCAACTAAATGTATTTTTCTGTTAAATAAACTTTGTTTAATCGGCTCGTGGGCGCCGCAAGCTATGCTATATAAATGTAATTTATATGGGTAATTTTTTGGGAATCTTCCGACCATATCTGGAATATATGTAAAAAAAAGAAAAAAACTTTGGTCGAAGCAGGGATTGAACCCACGACCCTTGCCATGTAGGTCGTACGTAGCAACCACTGATCCACGGTGCCCAACTAAATGTATTTTTCTGTTAAATAAACTTTGTTTAATCGGCTCGTGGGCGCCGCAAGCTATGCTATATAAATATAACTTATATGGGTAATTGTCTATTGATGACAATAACGGCTACATAGCTCAGTGGAAGGTGCTAAGAACTAAAAAACTTCGTGGAAGTGAGAAAGATGTGAGGGAAATGCAATTAGCCAGAAAAAAATTTTTTGAGTTAGTCTTTATGAAATTGTTTTTACATCCTGGAAAAGAATAAACGTTTATCACAAAAAGTATATACTTTTCTTCCAAATACACTTCCTTTCAACGAAAAGCAAATGAGAAACGAACTTGTTGACAATGCATCAATGAACATAATTCAATTTTTGGCTATGAAGCTTCGTCGTGGACCAGTGTTTATTTATGATATGGTGAATTCAACCGAGGTCGTAGTACACTCTAAGATAAATTTCGTGAAGGTCCTCCAAAATCTGTTGTTGTTCCGGAAACCAAAAATTTGTTCGCGTTAGGTTAGGTTAGGTGGCAGCACGATGTATCAGGCTCACTTAGACTATTCAGTCCATTGTGATACCACATTGGTGAACTTCTCTCTTATCACTGAGTGCTGCCCGATTCCATATTAAGCTCAATGACAAGGGACCTCCTTTTTATAGCCGAGTCTGAACGGCGTTCCAAATTGCAGCGAAACCACTTAAAGAAGCTTTGAAACCAGCATTAAAAAAAATATACAATTAATGGAGAGAAATGCTCCCAAAATACAATCGCTGCACTTCGAAATGATGTATCGTGGATTTACTTCTATTTGTCCAAAAATAAACAACAGTCGTCGGTTCAACACCTGAAGAAGCGGTTGATGCCTTCAGAATGCATGTTTTGGAGATACCTCAATAAAAGTGAGCTTAACATGGAATCGGGCAGCACTCAGTGATAAGAGAGAAGTTCACCAATGTGGTATCACAATGGACTGAATAGTTTAAGTGAGCCTGATACATCGCGCTGCCACCTAACTTAACCTAACCTAACAATCTGTCATCAAAACCCGCGACAAAGAGTTTTGGAAGGAAACTATTATACCTGATTAATGGTGGTGGATATTTAAGATTCGGTCCGACCGAACATATTTCCGTATAAACGTATTATACCCTGCGCCACTCTGTGGAACAGGGTATTAAAAGTTAATGCATATGTTTTCAACACCTAGAAGGAGACGAGATAGACGAGATATGGTGTCTTTGGCAATATTGCTCAGGGTGGTCGATATAGACGTGTCTTTCGGTGAACACATTTTTGTAATTAACGTCTAGGTCGCAATTTTAGTCAAATCGCTCGATAAGGACTTATATGGCCCCAGTAGCCAGAGTTTCATTCTGATTTGCTTGAATTTTCCAGAAGGAGTACAATTAGTAGTATAGTCAAGTGTGCTGAATTTTATTAAAATCGGTTACACTAATATGACTAATACATATCTATCGACCGATAAATCATAAATACACTTTTGAAAAGTTGCCTAAAAATTGCTTCAGATTTAAATGTTTCGCCTATTTATACCCTGCGCCACACTGTGGAACAGGGTATTATAAGTTAGTGCATATGTGTGCAACACCCAGAAGGAGACGAGATACAATCATGATGTCTTTGGCAATAATGCTCAGGGTCGGACCCTGAGTCGATCTAGCCATGTCCGTCTGTCCGTCCGTCCGTTTGTCCGTGAACAAATTTTTGTGATCCAAGTCCAGGTGGCAGTTTTGGTCCGATCAACTTCAAATGTGGAACAAGTTTCTGTTTTGGGTCTGAATAAAACCCTATTGATTTTGGAAGAAATCGGTTAAGATTTCGGCACTTATATGGCCCCAGAAACCAGAGTTTTACCTTAATTTGGTTGAAATTTTGCACAAGGAAAACAATTAGTATTGTAGTCAAGTATGCCAAATTTTATTGAAATCGGTTCAGATTTAGATATAGCTCCCATATATATCTTTCGCCCGATTTACACTAATATGACCATATATATCTTTCGCCCGATTTACACTAATATGACCACAGAGGCCAAAGTTGTACTCTGATTTATGTGAAATCTTGCACAGTGGGTAGAATTAACATAGTAACTGTGCAAATTTGGTTGAAATCGGTTCAGATTTAGATATAGCTTTAATATATATGTTTTCCGATTTGGGAACAAATGGCCAAAAAAAAATACATTTTCCTTGAAAAATCGCCACTGCTAAGTCGAAAACATGTAAAAATGACTCCATTTTTCCTATACTTAAATTTTAAGTCTATAGATTTTGTAGAAGTCTAACAAATTTTGTCCAGATCGGGTCAGATATATGGGAACATAAACCTTTATATACTGCACCCAACACATCTGACGGATTTGATATGGCATCGAAAATGTGGATCTACAAATTGGTACAGGGTATAATATAGTCGGCCCCGTCCGACTTTAGACTTTACTTACTTGGTTTTTTCTACGTTAGTTAAATAAACTAAACAAGAGAAAAAATGTGTATACGCTGAAAAAGAAGTATGCCCGGTTCCAAAAAATTTGCCTTTACAGCAATGATTTTGGTATTGATTTCGAGCCAAGGTTAGGTTAGGTTTGGTATATTGGCAGCCCGATGTTTCAGGCTCACTTAGACTATTAAGTCCATTGTGATACCACAGTGGTGAACTTCTCCCTTCACCCCATTACGAGCCAAAGAAGCGGAGAGTTGTAGTAAGGATACCTTTAAGACACAATTATTTTTTAGATTTGAGTTTTGCGTACTTGATTCTAGGAAACAAATTCAATCGTTTTCTTTTTTGGTTTTTTTCTTCATGTACTATCAATTTGCTTTAAAAACGTGCACTCAAAAAAAAAGTGAACTCTCTATTTCACTAAAGCCAATTTAACTTTATTTTAGTTCATGGAATTATTATGTTTGGAGAAAGTTTCTTTTACTCTAATATTTTTTTGTGTACGTTAGTTAAATTAACTAAAACCGAGGAAAAAAATATACTCAAATGAAGCACAAAGATAAACTAAATTCGTGTCTTCCACAAAATAGTTCAGAATTTCTTTAAATTTGTAAATTTTACCAAAAATGCGTCCATCATGAACTTCGTATGTCACTAAAGACATTCTTGCAGTTTTGAACTCCAAGTTTTTCCTTCAAACTACAAAATTTTCTTTAACAAGTGAAAAAACTTAGTTATGTCTAATAAATTTTTTTGAATTTGTGGAAAAATATTTACTTATTTTTATGACATTGGCGTGATGACAATGTTTGTAATACTGTTTAGTTAAAATTTTCTACAAATATTCAAAATTTTCTAAAATTAACGGAAAGTTTTCTTCCTGGTGGGTTCACTGTTTTTTCAGTGTGTTAAAGAAAATTTTAATTTCCAAATTCAGACCCGACTTCTAGTCAAAATTATGCTATGTTTCAAGTATAAAACTTCTTTGAAATAAAGTGTTGAAAAACATCTCTTATTTTTAAACGGTTTTTTGCTTTCTAATTCACTAAAGCCATTTTAACTTTATTTTAGTTCAAGGAATTATTATGTTTGAAGAAAGTTTCCGTCACTCTAATACATTTTTGCGTACGTTAGTGAAATGAACTAAAAAACAGGAAAAAATTATACACAAATTTAGTATAAAGATTTACTAAATTCGTACTTCTCACAAAATAGTTCATTATTTCTTTAAATTTGTAAATTTTACTACAAATCCGTCCATCATAAACTTCGTATGTCACTAAAGACATTCTTGTAATTTTGAACTCCAATTTTTTCCTTCAAACTACAAAATTTTCTTTAAAATATACAACAAATTAATTATGTCTAATAAATTTTATTGAGTTTGTCGAAAAATATTTAATTATTTTTGTGATATTGGCGTGATGCCATCGTTTGTAATAGTGTTTATTTAAAATTTTCTACAAATTTTCAAAATTTTCTAAAATTAATCGAAAGTTTTCTTCCTAGTAGGTTCACTGTTTTTCAGTCAATATACACAAAAATGGACAACAATTCATTAATTTTGAAGTTGACCTTAGTTAAACAAAATTTTCTTTAATATACAGATACGCAGTTTTACGTCGAATCACTTACCTATAAGGACAAAATGACTTCATCGAAAACTTTAAACGACTTTTGGACAAAGAAAAAACTTTATGCCAGAGAAATGCGTCCTCTATGCTAAGCAAAATTCGCATTCGTATTTAAGGACATGGAATCGTTGGCCTCACGACAATATTTCTTTCCATGTACACAAATATTTACTACATTTATATTTTTTCCAAACTAGTTGAGAATTTTCCAATATTTTTAAATTTTATCAAAGATGTGACCATCAGGATTTTTGAATGACGCTTAAGACATTTTTGCAAAAATACAATTTTTGTCATATCGGTATACAGTTTACATAAAAGTCTCTCTAAAATAACATAAATTTTCCTTTCTGGTGGGTTCTCTCTTTTTATGGGTAACTGTTTGTTTTATCATGCTTCAAAATACTTTTTCTTTGTAGCGTTTCTTTTGGTTCTTCGAAAGTGGAAAACTCCACATTTGATATACGAACCTGGTGGCAACACTACTTTTTCTAAAACTTCAGCATGTTTAACAAACACAAACCCTCAGTTAAATATGCAAAAAACAAAAGTAATACATCTACACAACAAGGATCTCCGATTGTCATATTTTCTTCGGCAGAAGCCAACAATAAATAACCCTCCGCAAAGATTGCGAACAACAAAAACAAAAGAACAAAATAATACATCACCACCCCCATACAAGAGAACGAGGCATCATCGTCACCATCGGCAAAAACAACAAATACAATTGCCTTTCCAATTGGTAGTTTCTATTACACATTGTTGTTGTTGTTGTTGCTCATGTGGTGTTGGTGTTGCTATTGAATTCTACACATCCCTATTAACAGAGATACTAAAACAGGTGTCTGTGCGTGTGAGTGAGTTTGAGTGTGCATGTGTGTGCTTCGATGATGGTTCTTCATCGACTAACATGTTGAGCAGAAAAATGATGACCATGGACAATGATAGCTGCTAGTATGATGACGATAATACTGTTGCTGTGTGTTGCCTGCCGCCTCTGTTTCTTTTGTGTTGTGTGTCACTGCTGCTTAGGGCCATAGGGCCCCATTGTCTTTATTTTCATATAAAAGGACATTTTCGGAACAATATTCAAGCATAATTTGTTTGAACGTACAACACGAACGACATAAAAGGTCCAGCACAAGCAACAGAACACGATTATTAAAAAAAAAAACAGAATAACAGTAGACAAAATCTCATAGTGTTGATTGATCCTTGTGGTGTGCTATTGTGTTTGTATAAAAGTGTGTGTGTGTATGTGTACGAGTGAGCTTAAAGGATAACAAGGATATTAGTTGTTAAATCATTCAGTCGCTTTGTTTTGTTTGATACCTTGCTCATTCTAATTGAGACATAAACTAAATCCTTCTTAGTGAAAAAGTCATTATTAAAGAATTTTAAGTAAAATTTAAGTTAAAAGATTCGTGTTTTGTTTGGCTTTAACACAAAACTTTTTTAAGATGATGATGAAATCGTTGCAGTGTACCGATATAATTCTATATTCGGTTTTATTCATTACCATTGCTGCACATTCCAATGCAGGTAAGTTGTGATCTTGTCAGTGTTAAAGCTGAGAATTGTTTGAACATTTTAAAAAGGTGTTCATTATTCCAAGAGATCGTGTATTATATATAGAAATTTCAAATTTTTCCACTACCCAGCAAAAGAAGAAAAATGTAAATATTCTTTTTGGATTCGGAAGTGGTGCAAAAATTTACTCAGAAGTAATCAATTTTACACTCAAAAAAGTTAACCCTCTGATTCACTAAAGCCAATTTAACTTTCTTTTAGTTCATGAAATTATTATGTTTGGGGAAAGTTTCCTTTGCTCTAATATTTTTTTGCGTACGTTAGTTAAATGAACTAAAAAACATGAAAAAATGTACACAAATGAAGCATAAACATTTACTAAATTCGTACTTCTCACAAATTAATGCATTATTTCTTTAAATTTGTAAATTAGACTACAAATGCGCCCATCTTGAACTTTGTATGGCACTAAAAATATTCTTGCAATTTTGAACACCAATTTTTTCTTCAAACTACAAAAATTTCTTTAACAGTGAAAAAATGATCGAAAAACATTGAAAAAAATTTTATGGTGTTAGTATGTGGTCTCTATCAACCAGGCAAACATTGGTCTAAATCGGTTCATAATTTTATATAGCCCCCATATAAACCGATTCCCAGATTTGACCATCGGAGCCTCTTTAAGGAGCAAATTTCATCCTAACGGTTTTTATACCCACCACCATAGAATGGTGACGGGAGTATAATAAGTTTGTCGTTCCGTTTGTAACACATCGAAATATCGAGTTCCGACTATATAAAGTATATATTCTTGATCAGGGAGAAATTCTAAAACGATATAGCCATGTCCGTCTGTCTGTCTGCCTGTTGTAATCACGCTACTTAAATTTCGCACAGACTCGTCTTTTGTCTGCAGGCAGGTCAAGCTCGAAGATGGGCTATATCGGTCCAAGTTTTGATATAGTCCTCATATAAACCGACCTCCCGATTTGGGGTCTTGGGCTTATAAAAACTTTAGTTTCTATCCAATTTGCCTGAAATTGGAAATCTAGAGGTATTTTATGACCACAAAAAGGCGTGCCAAAAATGGTGAGTATCGGTTCGTGTTTTGGTATAGCCCCCATATAGACCGATCTTCCGATTATATTTCTAGGGCTTTTAGAATCGATAGTTTCTATCCAATTCGCCTGAAAATGGAAATCTAGAGGTATTTTAGCACCATAAAGAGGTGTGCCAAAAATGGTGACTATCGGCTTATGTTTAGGTATAGCCCCCATATAGACCGATTTCCCGATTTTACTTCTTGGGCTTCTAGAATCCGTAGTTATTATCCAATTTGGTTGAAATTTGAAATCTAGAGGTAT
The DNA here is from genome assembly GCF_050003625.1 of Haematobia irritans. Taxonomy (NCBI): domain Eukaryota; kingdom Metazoa; phylum Arthropoda; class Insecta; order Diptera; family Muscidae; genus Haematobia; species Haematobia irritans. The sequence continues at coordinate 147,137,156 of NC_134397.1, read as the reverse complement.
TTTAGGACCATAAAGAGGTGTGCTAAAAATGATGAGTATCGGTCCAGGTTTTGGTATATCCCCCATATAGACCGATCTTCAGATTTTATTTTATTATAGACCGATCTCCCGATATTACTTTTTGGGCTTCTAGAAAATTTGCCTGAAATTGGAAATCTAGAGGTATTTTAGAACAATAAAGAGGCGTGTCGAAAATGGTGAGTATCGGTCCATGTTTTGTTATAGCCCCCATATAGACCGATCTCCAGTTTTTACTTCTTGGGCATCTAAAATCTGTAGTTTTTATCCAATTTGCCTGAAATTAGAAATCAAGAGGTATTTTGAAACCCTAAAGAGGTGTGCTGAAAATGATGAGTATCGGACCCTGTTTTTATATAGCCCCATATAGACCGATCTCCAGATTTTATTCTTGGGCTTATAGAAACCGTAGTTTTTATACAACTTGCCTCAAATTGGAAATCTAGAGATATTTTAGGACCATAAAAAGGTATGCCGAAAATGGTGAGTATAGATCCATGTTTTGATATAGCCATCAGATAGACCGATGTCCCGATATTACTTTTTGGGCATCTAGAAATCGTGATTGTTGTCCACTTTGCCTGAAATCGAAAATCTGGAGGTTTTTAGGAGTATAAATAAGTGTGCAAGAAATGATTTTATTTTTTAGGCTTCTAGAATCCGTAGTTTTTACCTAATTTGTCTGAAATTATAGTTTCCAGATTTTACTTCTGGTAATCATTTAAATAATGGGGGTAAAAATCTACAGATGTTAGATTTTAAATCAAGGCGTTATTTCATCGTTTTCTTGCACACTTGCACACGATGTTTATGATTCCTCTAAAACTCAAACAAATATGGTTCTTATAAATCCAGAATCTGATCTAATCTTCATAGGTAAAATCTTGGAATTTATCTTCGGAAAGTGTACTGGTTGAACTGATCTGCTTGTCATCAAATCCCCCTGACATTTTCATAGGAAACTATAATATTTAATTCATGGTGGTGGGTATTTAAGATTCGGTCCGGCCGAACTTACTGCTTTATATACTTGTTTTTATTTATTTACGAACTGATAGACTTTTTGTATCTTGACTACAAAAAAGGACTCTTACGAGTATAGCACATGAAGAAAAAACAAGTATATACGGCCGTAAGTTCGACAATGCCGAATGTTATGTACCCTCCACCATGGTTTGCGTAAAAACTTCTACTAAAGACGATCATCCACATTTGAATTATGTTACTTGGGTTGCGGCCGATGGCAAGGCATCTTAAAACTTCTTAACATCATCTTCTAAAATGTAAGTTAGTCCATGCGGGATATATACACTGAAAAAAAGCATGCCCGGTTCCAAAGATTTTATCTTTACTTTAAAAATTTTGGTATTGATTCCGAGCCAAAGAAGCGGAGTATACAAGTAAGGATACTTTTAAGACACAATTCTCTTTTAAATTTGGATTTTGTGTACTTGCTTCTGGGAAGCAAATTTTCATTTTTCGCTTTTTCAGCTTTTTTTCTTCATATGCTATCGAAGTCCTTTAAAAACGAGTTAACGACAACTTTATTTTCCAAATTAAGACTCGACTTCCAGTAAAAATTATGCTATGTTTCCAGTAAAAAAGGTCTTTAAAATAAAGTGTTGAAAAACATGTCCTATATTTGATCGATTTTTTGCTTTGTAGTCAAGATAGAAAAGGATGGACAAAAGACAATTTCATTAAATTTAAAGATTTTTTTTTTTTTTGAATTATTAAAGTCAAGTTGGCCTGAGCCCAAACATTTTTTCTTTCATGTTATGATAGCCATTTTTTAATTGAAATCGCTTAATTAATAGGACAATATGACTTCATTGAAAAGTTTATCGACTTTTGGACAAGGAAATAAACTTTATATTAGAGAAATGCGTCTTCTATGCTAAGCAAATTTGCATTCGTATTTTAAAGACAAGAAATCTTTGACCTCACGACAATATTTTTTTCAGTGTAGTAGACAAAAGAAAGGTCGATTAAATACGTATATATTCAGTTGTTGACCGGTATATATAGCGAGGAAATAATTACGAACCGATATGAACTATTGTGCGGTAATTATAGAGCCAGAATTGAAATATCGGTGTCGCTTTATATGGGGGCTATATACAATTATGAACCCAAGACTACCAAAAATGGCAATTGGTGGAAACTTGATGTTTTGGAAGATTTTGCAAAATATTCCTCTACAACTATGAAATGATTCATAAATTTTCTATCGAAATAAGATTTTTCTACAAAAATAAAATTCTGACAAAATTTTCTATAGAAATAAATTTTTTACAAAACTTTCTATAGAAATTATATTTTGACAAAATTTTCCATAGAAATATAAAATTTTAACAAAATTTTCTATGGCAATACAACTTTGGTAGATTATTTTTGGCTCGAGTGGCAATCGTGATTTTTCTATTATTGGAGATCGGTTTATTTGGGGGCTATATATAATATAGATCGATACGGACCAATTTTGGCATGGTTGTTATCGGCCATATACTAGCGAAATGTACCAAATTTCAACCGGATCGGAAGAATTTTGCTCCTTCAAGAGGCTCCGGAGGTCAAATATGGGGATCGGTTTATATAAAGGTTATATATAATTATGGACCGATGTGAACCAATTCTGGCATGGTTATTAGAGTCCATATACTAACACCACGTACCAAATTTCAACCGGATCGGATGAATTTTGCTCCTCCAAGAGGGTCCGGATTTCAAATCTGGGGATCGGTTTATATGGGGGCTATATATAATTATGAACCGATATGGACCAATATTTGCATGGTTATTAGAGACCATGTACTAACACCACGTACTAAGTTTCAACGGGATCGGATGAAATTTGCTTGTGTTTGAGGCTCCGCAAACCAAATATGGGGATCGGTTTATATGGGGACTATATATAATTATGAACGCATGTAGACCAATTTTTGCATGGTTGTTAGAGACCATATACCAAATTTCAGCCGGATCGGATGAAACACCATGTACCAAATTTCAGCCGGATCGGATGAAATTTGCTTCTCTTTGAGGCTCCGCAAGCCAAATCTGGGGGTCCGTTTATATGGGGGCTATACGTAAAAGTGGACCGATATGGCCCATTTGCAATACCATCCGACCTACATCAATGACAACTACTTGTGCCAAGTTTCAAGTCCATAGCTTGTTTCGTTTGCAAATTAGCGTGATTCAACAGACGGACGGACGGGCATGCTTAGATCGACTCAGAATTTCACCAGGACCCTGAATATATATACTTTATGGGGTCTTAGAGCAATATTTCGATATGTTACAAACAGATTTACAAAGTTAATATACCCCCCCCCATTCTATGGTGGTGGGTATAAAAACAGAAATAACGAATAAATTCAAATTGGTTTCCTAGTATTAAATACGCAAATCTCAAATCCTCGGAGTTGATCTAGCCACGTCCGTCTGTCCGTTTGTTTGTGAACACATTTTTGTAATTAAAGTCTACGTCGCAGTTTTAATCCGATCAATTCAAATTTTGTACAAGTATCTATTTTGAATCAGAATAGAACCTTATACATTTTGGTAGCAATCGGTTCATATTTAGATATAGCTACACTAAAAATAATAGTTACGTGATATTAAAGATTACGCAACCTAAATTTTAGGATGCGAAATTTACAAATTATTAAGGACAAATTTCTTTAAAATAATGAAATTTTAATTAAAATAAAGTTTATAAACTTTGCTTCAAAAATTTTTTTCTTATTAAATTTAGGACACACATATCGTAAATTTGCATCCCTCCGTCAAAGTCACGTGTCTTTGAGCTAAAGCAAATTTTCCTTAAAGTAAAGAAACACATTTTTGATTTAAAGAAATTGTCTTTAAATTAACTGAAATATTGAAACTTTAGATTTAAGATAAAAACGCTTCAAATATAGGCTAAGACTTATTATGAGGATTGAGAGTCTTTGGTTTAAAGTTTTGTTTTTTGGAATTAAGAAAATATTACAATTTCGTTTTTTAAACTGGCATTTGTTTGTACGTAAGTACCTTTATTAACAAACCGCGAAAAGAGAATGAAAATTTCATAAATGAGGTTTGTCCTATTTTTAAATTTATTGGTCCTAGATTTAAAGCCAGATAGGTTGTTAAAAAATTTCAACATCTTTGACTCGGAATCAATACCAATCTTTATGTGTAGGTCAAAATCTTTGAATTCAAGTAAAATTTTTTTGAGTGTATCAAACGATTATAAATGTATGTATCTTTCTACCGATTTAGATTTATATGACCAAGGAGGCCAAAGTTTCACTCCAATTTTGAAATTTTGCACAGAGAGTATAATTCAGATGTGTGTCGAATTAGATCAATACACGCTCAGATTTAGACAAAGCGTCCATATATGTGTCATCATATATGAACATTTGGAAAATTTTACGCACAGAAAAATAATTCTTTCCTCCCAAACGAAATTTTAGTCAAACAAAAATCGTTTCTCATTTTATTTTCGCTGTAAGGAAATTTATTTGGAAGAAAAGTATATACTTTTTGAGATAAACGTTTATTCTTTTCCAAGATGTAAAAACAATTTCATAAAGACTAACTCAAAAAAAAAACAATTTTTTCTAGCTAATTGCAATTTTCCTCACATCTTTCTCACTTTCACGAGGTTGTTTTTTAGTTCTTAGCACCTTTTTCTGTAATACAATGTAAAAAAAATTATTCGATTTTATGAATTTTTTAAATTTTACCTTTCGCCTGAACGGAAAATCGAACCGCGGACCATACACTTCGTAAGCCAACACACTATCCACTGGGCTGTTATTGTCATCAACAGTCAAACAGTTATACGTATTTAAATAGCATTGTTTTCGGCGCCCACGAGCCGATTAAACAAACTTTATTTAACAGAAACATACATTTAGTTGGGCACCGTCGTTCCCTGCTTCAACCGAACACCAAAAAGTTTTTTTGTTTTGTACATATATTCCAGATAAGTTCGGAAGATTCCGAAAAGATGTTCAACATTATATACTACTATATTACATTTTTATTATGAAACTGTAAAATGTGTCTCATTAAAGAATTAAAATCAGAAAAGAGCAGTGCTTGATATAAACGAAATGGACTGTGTTGTTGGTGCAAACATTTTTTTCTCATTGAAAAAATAAAAATTTTGTAACAAACGAATTTTTTTGGTGATGAAAGTTTAAAATTTTGAAAGAAATTAAAAATTTTCCAAACGTTTTTTCGTGTATGCAATGTCTCTAGATTTAAAAATTTTCCATATTTCCATTATGTTCCGCCCCAGCCAATTTAGCCGATTTAAATTTTATGTCCCATAGATTTTGTAGGACTCTAACAAATTTTGTCCGATTTAAATATATGTCTGATTTAAATATATGTCTTATGGAATGATAAACTTTTATATTAAAAACCCAACAACTTTGAAGGATTTGAGATGGTAACGAAAATGTAGATCTACGAAGTAGTGCAGAGAATATTATAGTCGACCCCTCCCGACTTTAGATTTTCCTTACTTGTTTTTATTACAGTTGAGAATATACAGGTCTATTTTACTCTTAGTTTCCCGACAACAATACTGTCTTATGTAAACACACAATTCATAGGTATTTTGGAATGAAACAAACATTTGCATAGTTCGCAATAATTGACTGGAATGACACGTAACGTAAACTAAAGAAGATTAGCATACAGAAGACTAGTGTATGCAACGTTTTGTTCACATTATGAGGGAAGCATTTGGTGAGTTACTTACTTTACTTCAGGAATCTGGACAACTTCATTGATTGCATCAGAAAACAAAGCAACGAACCCATTCCTAATGAAATATAGAGCTGATATTCTAAAGCCCGCTATAATAGAAAGGTGTGAAAAGATGGCAAGACCCCAATATGTGATGTGTTTGCAACAAAAGAAAATATTATAAAAATCAATTATATTGGAAATACGGTGGAAAGGTAAGCTCACAGTAAATGCTGCATTACCATGAATTTGCAAGGAAACGCTAATGACAAGAATGTTAAGGAAAGGACGTCACTCGCATTACGGATCTTGGCAATGTTAGTACAACTAACTGAGTTATGTTGCTAATGTTTATCAGTTTGTGGTCTTTTTTTAGCCCCGTTCCTAGTTATATGATGCTTAAAGAGAATTCTTCAAAAGGGAAATTCTGTTACATATTCATACTGCTACATAGGGAGAATAAACAAGGCTTAAAACTGCTAAAAAAGTAATGTAATGAATTTTTTCCTCTATAAAAGTTTTAAAAAGGCCATACCTACTCGTAGCGGAAAAATGGCAAATTTGCAATGCCGAATTGAAAATTAATTTGATTTCCGTATATACCCGGCAGCTAGGATTGCAGAAAAGACCGACAACGCGGGTTAAATCAATATTGATTCTGAGTCCATTAGTGTATACAAAGTGGGTGAATTGCATCCAAATTCAAGGTGCTATAATCTCTAAAGAGTGAATGGCATCTACAATTCCTGACGCTCTAAACGGAATTGTCCGTGTCTGGAAAGGTGGGAGGTGTGTATCCGCACTCCCAGTATCCCCACCACGTCACTGTTCACATCTATGGTCTCACAATTGACTGAATAGTCTAAATGAGCCTGAAGTATCGGGCTGCCACTATACCCAAACTAACATACTCTTATGAGAGGATTAGCTCATGGAAGAGTTTTACCGACCATTTAAAAAAAGAATATACGGCCGTAAGTTCAGCCAGGCCGAATCTTATGTACCCTCCACCATGGATTGCGTTGAAACTTCTACCAGAATTGTAATATGGGGGTCGCTTATGTGGGGGCTATATACAATTATGAAATTGATATGGACCAATTTTTGTGTGATTGGGCATCGATTTATCTGAGGGCTATATATAACTATAGACCGATATGGACCTAGTTAGGCATGGTTGTTAACGGCCATATACTGGCACAATATACCAAATTTCAACTGACTCTTCTTCCAAGGTTCCGGATGTCAAATCTGGGAATCGGTTTATATGGGTGCTATATATAATTATGGACCGATTTCGACCAATTTTTCCATGGGTGTTTGAGGCCATATATTAACACCACGTACCAAATATCAACTGAATCAGATGCATTTTGGCTCCGGAGGTCCAATCTGGTTATCGGTTTATATGGGGGCTATATATAATTATGTACCGATATGGGCCAATTTTTGCATGGTTATTGGAGACCATATACCAACACCACGTACTAAGTTTCAACCGGATCGGATGAAATTTGCTTCTCTTTGAGGCACCGCAAACCAAATCGGGGGATCGGTTTATATGGGGGCTATATATAATTATTGACCGATGTGGACCAATTTTTGCATAGTTATTAGAGACCATATACTAACACCATGTACCAAATTTCAGCCGGATGGGACGAAATTTTCTTCTCTTAGAGGCTCCGCAAACCAAATCGAGGGATCGGTTTATATGGGGCTATATATAATTATTGACCGATGTGGACCAATTTTTGCATAGTTGTTAGAGACCATATACCAACACCATGTGCCAAATTTCAGCCGGATCGGATGAATTTTGCTCCTCCAAGAGGCTCCGGAGGTCAAATTTGGAGAACGTTTTATATGGGGGCTATATATAATTATGGACCGATATGGACCAATTCTGCCACGGTTGTTAAAGATCATATACTAACACCATGTTCCAAATTACAACCGGATTGACAAGCCCATGTTAAATTCATCGCTTCTGCGCCAATTTTGCACCACTTCCGGATCCAAAAAGCACATTTTCACTACTTTTTTGGCTAGGCTTTTTTTGCTGGGAAACTACCGCAGAGCCACTGTATATGCACAAACAAAATTAATTTTAAAACCAACTCCATGTGGAATATAGGTTTGATTGAGTCGACCAACTGTTGACAGCTGCAACGGCAAAGTTTAGTGTTTGCTATGTAATGCATCAAAGTGAAGCGCTATTTTTTCTCATCTTGCCTTTTTTATTGTTCAAAATGCAAAAAATTTCGGAAGTATCATAAAATTTTAGTATCAGCTTAGATTTGTTCGAATTGGCTACATTTGACATAAATGGGCCTTTAAACGGCGGACAAAGCCATCACACACCACAATAAAGAATTTAATTTACTGACGGTCACACTGTATTAAGGGCCAAATCATAGTCATTTTTGCCACAATTTAAGAACAACAGAACTGCAAAAAAGTTCAAAATAATAATTATTACGAGATTTTCATAAAAAATAGAAGTGCTTTTAACTAAATTGAAGTTCAAAATTTGTCATAACTTACGAGGTACATTTTTTCTGTGAATTTAAAAAAAAAATATTTAATTGTTTTTAAAAAAAAAAAAATTACTTAAGTTGCGGTAACGCATTACCGCGTTACCGCAACTTAAGTAATCTTAAAACCTCCTAACACCATCTTCTAAATTGTATGTAAGTCCATACGTAGTATATATTAAATCAAAAAAGATCGATCCAATACGTATATAATTCAGTTTGACAAAGTAGACATAAAAATTTAACAAAATTTTCTATAGAAATAATTCACAAAATTTTCTATAGAAATAAAAATTTTGACAGAATTTTCTATAGAAAGAAAATTTTGACAAAAATTTCTACAGAAATAAAATTTTAACAAAATTTTCTATAGAAATAAAATTTTGACAAAATTTTCTATAGAAATAAAATTTTGACAATGATGAAAATTTTATTATGAACCGAATAAAGTTTTAACAAAATTTCCTCTAGAAATAAAATTTAGACAAAATTTTCTATAGAAATAAAATTTTGACAAAATTTTCTATAGAAATAAAATTTTGACAAAATTTTCTATAGAAATAAAATTTTGGTAGATTATTTTTGGCTCTAGTGGCAACCATGATTATGAACCGATATGGACCAATTTTTGTGTGATTGGACCAATTTTGGTATGGTTGTTAGCGACCATATACAAACACCACGTTCCTAATTTGAACCGGATCGGATGAATTTTGCTCCTCCAAGAGGCTCCGGAGGTCAAATTTGGAGAACGTTTTATATGGGGGCTATATATAATTATGGACCGATATGGACCAATTCTGCCACGGTTGTTAAAGATCATATACTAACACCATGTTCCAAATTACAACCGGATTGGATGAAATTTGCTTCTCTTGGAGACTTCGCAAGCCAAATCTGGGGATCGGTTTATATGGGCGCTATATATAATTATGGACCGATGTAAACCAATTTTTGCACGGTTGTTAGAGATCATATACCAATACCATGTACCAAATTTCAGGCGGATCGGATGAAATTTGCTTCTCTTTTAGGCTCCGCAACCCAAATCTGGGGATCGGTATATATGGGGGCTATATATAATTATGGACCGATGTGGACCAATTTTTGCATGGTTGTTAGAGACCATATACCAACACCATATACCAAATTTCAGCCGGATCGGATGAAATATGCTTCTGTTAGAGGCTCCACAATCCAAATCTGAGGGTCCCTTTATATGGGGGCTATACGTAAAAGTGGACCGATATGGCCCATTTTCAATACCATCCGACCTACATCGATAACAACTACTTGTGCCAAGTTTCATGTCGATAGCTTGTTTCGTTCGGAAGTTAGCGTGATTTCAACAGACGGACGGACGGACGGACGGACATGCTCAGATCGACTCAGAATTTCACCACGACCCAGAATATATATACTTTATGGGGTCTTAGAGCAATATTTCGATGTGTTACAAACGGAATGACAAAGTTAATATACCCCCATCCTATGATGGAGGGTATAATAATTGGATCAATTAACTCGGTGATAGGAGATAAAAAAATTGTTCTGTGTAATTTTGTCATTTGAGTCAATGTCAAAAAAACATAAGAGCTAACCTTTAGATTCCTCAACACCATTGTATAAGCAAGATTGGTATAAAATTTCTATCTGATTGATCGATAATTAGTAAACTAAATCCATACTTCCCCCTTATCTCTTCTCTACACACTATCTAATTTCACCCTTCAAATCTTACACATTCCGATGTGCCACAAATGCCATTTTTCTTCAATGACCAAATTATGCAAATTTAAATGTAAATAAATTAGCATTGAGTTAACATTTGAACATTTACACCCTATTGGTGTAAGCATGTCCAAACATATGCTGCCACATGGAAGGTCATCACTTTACACCAATCCAAGCGACGATGAACAGGTGATGATGTTATTTGAATGGGGAGGGTCCATTGCTAAAGCTTCTCAATGTACGCAAGAGATCAAACCCCAGAGGCAATTGATTGCTAGGGCTTAATTGTCCATCAAAGCAAAATCAAGACAACATCAAGAGTTGGGGTGAAGATTAATAGGAGATGACACAGTGTAACCTTACAACAGGAATGAAGGAATGAAGATGTTATCCTTAGATGATGACCCCCAAATTTGTGAACAATGATACTTATAGGCAATATCCCTTGGGATAAGTAAAGTTCAAGTAGTTTTATTATTTCTAAGCCGTGTGGCAGTGGGATACTGCCACATATTACAAGCAACAGTTTCTCAAATGTTTCAAGAATTTTCAAGCTTGCTAAGAAATTTAAACGAATATTTAGATACTAGAGAGATCAGTTTTAAAAAGTATTTTCGACATTTCGCCTTTTTGACTTTTTGAAAATTTTACCTTTATTTCGCCTTTTGGAAAAATTTCAAAACTTAGAAAAGTCTACTTCACAACCTTACCATTTTGGTTTTATAATTTGGGATACAACAAAGATCTGAAGTAGTTCCCTAGGCTTTCACTGGTAGTGCATAAGGGAGTCAATTGGTTTCCTCCAATGACAAGTCCATGTTAAATTCTCCCGATTTTTTTCCTTGAAAATAATCGAAAGTGGAACTAAAATTTGCATCCCAATTTTCCTTGTTCCTCTCCACAGAACCGCTTAGTTAGTTAATCATATAGCTATTGAGTTTAGCCATATGATTACACAAGGGAACAAAATTGATTAACTCTGTCATTCCGTTTGTAACACATCGAAATATTGGTCTAAGACCCCATAAAGTATATATATTTTGGTCGTGGTGAAATTCTGAGTCGTGCTAGCGATGTCCGTCTGTGGAAATCACGCTAACTTCCGAACGAAACAAGCTATCGACTTGAAACTTGGCACAAGTAGTTGTTATTGATGTAGGTCGGATGGTATTGCAAATGGACCATATCGGACCAATTTTACGTATTTTTATTTTTTTAGGAATTTTTAAAGAACAAAAAAATGTTTTTTTTCAAAATTTTAATCTTTTTTTTCAAAACTTCAACGATATTTCTAACATAAAACTACTTAAAAAATTGAAAAAAAAAATGTAAGCACGCTTAACCCTGGAAAGTCATCCTTATTTTTTGTTAACTAACGTCATCCTTCGTCATTTTGACTACGGCTTATTTCAAGACGTTATAACTTGAATCATGAGCAAAGATGAGAACCAAAATTGTGTTTATTTCCTTATTCAATTTGTTTGTATTTAGTATCAAGCAAAAATTTATAAAATTGTTGAATTAGTATAACTTAAATTTATCATTTCCCAATCGAATCAAATGCATTTTAGATCGAAAATGAAATTTCGCGTCGTCACTTTGACGAAGGATGACTGTCCAGGATTAAAGGGAATATTGTTTGGGAGTTTTGGATTTTGTTTTAAATTTAACATAATATGGTGAACTGTTTTCAAATTATGTAATATGTAGCGGAAGTGCCTTAATTTTGAACATAACGGTATATCTCGAAAATTCGAGCTGATAGAAAAACCAAGTACAGATTTGTATTCCGCGTCCCAAACAACCTTAAAAACAATATTCAGTTCTAAATACACAGAACCATTGTACCTTTGTGTTATTATTAGGGCTTTTCCCGGGAACGGGATCCTGGGAATTACCGGGAAATTGCTATTTTTTCGCTCCCGCTTTCCCGGGAATGCAGTGCGGGAATTCCCAGAAATTTTCATTACAATATTTATACCCTTCACCACTACTGTGGTACAGGGTATAATAAGTTTGTGCATTTGTATGTAACGCCAAGAAGGAGTAATCATAGACCAACCTTTTAGTATACGGATCGGCTTAGAATTAAATTCTGAGTCGATTTAGCGATGTCCGTCTGTCTGTCTGTCTGTCCGTCTGTCTGTCTTTTGATGTATTATTGTGTGCAAAGTACAGCTCGAAGTTTTAGTCCGATTGTCCTAAAATTTGGTATAGGGTCCTGTTTCGGCTCAAAGATCCCTATTGATTTTGGAAAAAATCGGTTCAGATTTAGATATAGCTGCCATATATATTTTTCACCGATCTGGTCATAATTGGCGTGTATATCAACCGATCTTCCTCAAATTCCATACATCCGAATATTTTATGAGTCTCGAAAAACTTGCAAAATAGCAGCCAAATCGGTTCAGATTTAGATATAGCTCCCATATATAGCTTTCGCCCGATTTTCACTCATTTGCCCACAGAGGCCAATTTTTAACTCCGATTGAGTTGAAATTTTGCACAGAGAGTAGAATTAGCATTGTAACTATGCGTGCCAAATTTGGTTGAAATCGGTTCAGATTTGGATATATCTCCCATATATAGCTTTCGCCCGATTTACACTCATATGACCACAGAGGCCAATTTTTAACTCCCATTTAGTTGAAATTTTGCACAGGGAGTAGAATTAGCATTGTTACTATGCGTGCCAAATTACCGCGTTACCGCAACTTAAGTAATCTTAAAACCTCCTAACACCATCTTCTAAATTGTATGTAAGTCCATACGTAGTATATATTAAATCAAAAAAGATCGATCCAATACGTATATAATTCAGTTTGACAAAGTAGACATAAAAATTTAACAAAATTTTCTATAGAAATAATTCACAAAATTTTCTATAGAAATAAAAATTTTGACAGAATTTTCTATAGAAAGAAAATTTTGACAAAAATTTCTACAGAAATAAAATTTTAACAAAATTTTCTATAGAAATAAAATTTTGACAAAATTTTCTATAGAAATAAAATTTTGACAATGATGAAAATTTTATTATGAACCGAATAAAGTTTTAACAAAATTTCCTCTAGAAATAAAATTTAGACAAAATTTTCTATAGAAATAAAATTTTGACAAAATTTTCTATAGAAATAAAATTTTGACAAAATTTTCTATAGAAATAAAATTTTGGTAGATTATTTTTGGCTCTAGTGGCAACCATGATTATGAACCGATATGGACCAATTTTTGTGTGATTGGACCAATTTTGGTATGGTTGTTAGCGACCATATACAAACACCACGTTCCTAATTTGAACCGGATCGGATGAATTTTGCTCCTCCAAGAGGCTCCGGAGGTCAAATTTGGAGAACGTTTTATATGGGGGCTATATATAATTATGGACCGATATGGACCAATTCTGCCACGGTTGTTAAAGATCATATACTAACACCATGTTCCAAATTACAACCGGATTGGATGAAATTTGCTTCTCTTGGAGACTTCGCAAGCCAAATCTGGGGATCGGTTTATATGGGCGCTATATATAATTATGGACCGATGTAAACCAATTTTTGCACGGTTGTTAGAGATCATATACCAATACCATGTACCAAATTTCAGGCGGATCGGATGAAATTTGCTTCTCTTTTAGGCTCCGCAACCCAAATCTGGGGATCGGTATATATGGGGGCTATATATAATTATGGACCGATGTGGACCAATTTTTGCATGGTTGTTAGAGACCATATACCAACACCATATACCAAATTTCAGCCGGATCGGATGAAATATGCTTCTGTTAGAGGCTCCACAATCCAAATCTGAGGGTCCCTTTATATGGGGGCTATACGTAAAAGTGGACCGATATGGCCCATTTTCAATACCATCCGACCTACATCGATAACAACTACTTGTGCCAAGTTTCATGTCGATAGCTTGTTTCGTTCGGAAGTTAGCGTGATTTCAACAGACGGACGGACGGACGGACGGACATGCTCAGATCGACTCAGAATTTCACCACGACCCAGAATATATATACTTTATGGGGTCTTAGAGCAATATTTCGATGTGTTACAAACGGAATGACAAAGTTAATATACCCCCATCCTATGATGGAGGGTATAATAATTGGATCAATTAACTCGGTGATAGGAGATAAAAAAATTGTTCTGTGTAATTTTGTCATTTGAGTCAATGTCAAAAAAACATAAGAGCTAACCTTTAGATTCCTCAACACCATTGTATAAGCAAGATTGGTATAAAATTTCTATCTGATTGATCGATAATTAGTAAACTAAATCCATACTTCCCCCTTATCTCTTCTCTACACACTATCTAATTTCACCCTTCAAATCTTACACATTCCGATGTGCCACAAATGCCATTTTTCTTCAATGACCAAATTATGCAAATTTAAATGTAAATAAATTAGCATTGAGTTAACATTTGAACATTTACACCCTATTGGTGTAAGCATGTCCAAACATATGCTGCCACATGGAAGGTCATCACTTTACACCAATCCAAGCGACGATGAACAGGTGATGATGTTATTTGAATGGGGAGGGTCCATTGCTAAAGCTTCTCAATGTACGCAAGAGATCAAACCCCAGAGGCAATTGATTGCTAGGGCTTAATTGTCCATCAAAGCAAAATCAAGACAACATCAAGAGTTGGGGTGAAGATTAATAGGAGATGACACAGTGTAACCTTACAACAGGAATGAAGGAATGAAGATGTTATCCTTAGATGATGACCCCCAAATTTGTGAACAATGATACTTATAGGCAATATCCCTTGGGATAAGTAAAGTTCAAGTAGTTTTATTATTTCTAAGCCGTGTGGCAGTGGGATACTGCCACATATTACAAGCAACAGTTTCTCAAATGTTTCAAGAATTTTCAAGCTTGCTAAGAAATTTAAACGAATATTTAGATACTAGAGAGATCAGTTTTAAAAAGTATTTTCGACATTTCGCCTTTTTGACTTTTTGAAAATTTTACCTTTATTTCGCCTTTTGGAAAAATTTCAAAACTTAGAAAAGTCTACTTCACAACCTTACCATTTTGGTTTTATAATTTGGGATACAACAAAGATCTGAAGTAGTTCCCTAGGCTTTCACTGGTAGTGCATAAGGGAGTCAATTGGTTTCCTCCAATGACAAGTCCATGTTAAATTCTCCCGATTTTTTTCCTTGAAAATAATCGAAAGTGGAACTAAAATTTGCATCCCAATTTTCCTTGTTCCTCTCCACAGAACCGCTTAGTTAGTTAATCATATAGCTATTGAGTTTAGCCATATGATTACACAAGGGAACAAAATTGATTAACTCTGTCATTCCGTTTGTAACACATCGAAATATTGGTCTAAGACCCCATAAAGTATATATATTTTGGTCGTGGTGAAATTCTGAGTCGTGCTAGCGATGTCCGTCTGTGGAAATCACGCTAACTTCCGAACGAAACAAGCTATCGACTTGAAACTTGGCACAAGTAGTTGTTATTGATGTAGGTCGGATGGTATTGCAAATGGACCATATCGGACCAATTTTACGTATTTTTATTTTTTTAGGAATTTTTAAAGAACAAAAAAATGTTTTTTTTCAAAATTTTAATCTTTTTTTTCAAAACTTCAACGATATTTCTAACATAAAACTACTTAAAAAATTGAAAAAAAAAAATGTAAGCACGCTTAACCCTGGAAAGTCATCCTTATTTTTTGTTAACTAACGTCATCCTTCGTCATTTTGACTACGGCTTATTTCAAGACGTTATAACTTGAATCATGAGCAAAGATGAGAACCAAAATTGTGTTTATTTCCTTATTCAATTTGTTTGTATTTAGTATCAAGCAAAAATTTATAAAATTGTTGAATTAGTATAACTTAAATTTATCATTTCCCAATCGAATCAAATGCATTTTAGATCGAAAATGAAATTTCGCGTCGTCACTTTGACGAAGGATGACTGTCCAGGATTAAAGGGAATATTGTTTGGGAGTTTTGGATTTTGTTTTAAATTTAACATAATATGGTGAACTGTTTTCAAATTATGTAATATGTAGCGGAAGTGCCTTAATTTTGAACATAACGGTATATCTCGAAAATTCGAGCTGATAGAAAAACCAAGTACAGATTTGTATTCCGCGTCCCAAACAACCTTAAAAACAATATTCAGTTCTAAATACACAGAACCATTGTACCTTTGTGTTATTATTAGGGCTTTTCCCGGGAACGGGATCCTGGGAATTACCGGGAAATTGCTATTTTTTCGCTCCCGCTTTCCCGGGAATGCAGTGCGGGAATTCCCAGAAATTTTCATTACAATATTTATACCCTTCACCACTACTGTGGTACAGGGTATAATAAGTTTGTGCATTTGTATGTAACGCCAAGAAGGAGTAATCATAGACCAACCTTTTAGTATACGGATCGGCTTAGAATTAAATTCTGAGTCGATTTAGCGATGTCCGTCTGTCTGTCTGTCTGTCCGTCTGTCTGTCTTTTGATGTATTATTGTGTGCAAAGTACAGCTCGAAGTTTTAGTCCGATTGTCCTAAAATTTGGTATAGGGTCCTGTTTCGGCTCAAAGATCCCTATTGATTTTGGAAAAAATCGGTTCAGATTTAGATATAGCTGCCATATATATTTTTCACCGATCTGGTCATAATTGGCGTGTATATCAACCGATCTTCCTCAAATTCCATACATCCGAATATTTTATGAGTCTCGAAAAACTTGCAAAATAGCAGCCAAATCGGTTCAGATTTAGATATAGCTCCCATATATAGCTTTCGCCCGATTTTCACTCATTTGCCCACAGAGGCCAATTTTTAACTCCGATTGAGTTGAAATTTTGCACAGAGAGTAGAATTAGCATTGTAACTATGCGTGCCAAATTTGGTTGAAATCGGTTCAGATTTGGATATATCTCCCATATATAGCTTTCGCCCGATTTACACTCATATGACCACAGAGGCCAATTTTTAACTCCCATTTAGTTGAAATTTTGCACAGGGAGTAGAATTAGCATTGTTACTATGCGTGCCAAATTTGGGTGAAATCGGTTCAGATTTGGATATATCTCCCATATATAGCTTTCGCCCGATTTACACTCATATGACCACAGAGGCCAACTTTTTGCTCCGATTTAGTTGAAATTTTTCACAGGGAGTAGAATTAGCATTGTAGCTATGCGTGGTCTTTAACAATCATGCAAAAAATGCTCCATAATTATATATAGTTCTAATATAAATCTATCCCTAGATTTGGTTTGCTGAGCCTCTTTAAGGAGCAAATGTCATCTGATGAGGTTGAAAAGTGGTAAGCTGTATTCGTCTATCGGCCCATAATATCACATAGCCCTAATATAAAACGATCCACAGATTTGGCTTGCGAAGCAAATGCCATCTGATCGGGTTAAAATTTGGTATGTGGTGAAGTCTATGATATCTAACAACCTCTAACAACTGTAAAAATTGGTCAATAACGGTTCATTATTATATATAGTTCTCATATAAATCGATCTCCAGATTTGGATGGCGGAGCTTCTTGGAGGAGCATATTTCATCCGCTACCGTTGAAATTTGGCAAGCGATGCTAGTAATGCCCTCTAATAACCATGCAAAATTTGGTTCATATCGGTTCACAATTATATATAGCGCCCACATAAACAAGATTTGATTTCCGGAGCAAGAATTTTGCTCCTCCAATTCGGTTGAAAGTTGGTATGTGGTGTAGTCTATGGTCTCTAACAACCATGCCAAAGTTGCTCCATATCGGTTCATAATTATATATAGCACCCAATATAAACCGACCCCCAAATTTGACTTCCAAAGCCTCATGGAGGAAGAAATTTCATCCGATCCGGTTGAAATTTGGCCGGGCGAAAATTGGTTCATAATTATTTATAGACGCCCTATATAAACCGATCAAGAACTGAATTGGCTTACATAGACTTCATATGGACTAACTTAGAATTTGGAAGAAAACTACTTAAGAATTTTAATTTTTTAGATACCTTGACAATGGCAATTGTTTCCACTACGCAAGTAATTATTTATAGACGCCCTATATAAACCGATCAAGAACTGACTTGGAACTACTTGGGTAGTGGAAACAATTGCCATTGTCAAAGTATCTAAAAAATTAAAATTCTTACGTAGTTTTCTTCCAAATTCTAAGTTAGTCCATATGAAGTCTATGTAATATGGACTAACTTAGAATTTGGAAGAAAACTACTTAAGAATTTTAATTTTTTAGATACCTTGACAATGGCAATTGTTTCCACTACCCAAGTATTTCAATTGTGGATCACAGTCTTTAGTAGAACTTTCTACGCAATCCATGGTGGAGGGTACATATGCTTTTCCTGACCGAATTTAGGTTATATACTTCCTCAGACTTTTTTCTTTGCATGTAGAATCAATTTTTAGCAGCTTAGAGACTATGGTGGAGGGTACATAAAATACCTAAGAAATTTCGCGTATGGAGATGTCTTAATTTACGCACATATGTGGATCCGTTATCACTAATTACTTAAAATCCGCATCAAATAATTATATCTTTAAATCAAAATAAATTCCAGATTGAACAATCACTTTTCACAGAAATTTAAAATGATTTCATGGTCGAGTTCGTTAAAATACTTCAAAGAGATTGCATATAACAGCAATAACCTTTAAACAGAATCCTGTACTTTTTTATCACTTAGAAGTGTAAATCTTCTTATGAATTCATACAAATTTAACGTCAATCTTATAACATATTAAAATGAAACCATTGAGGAACAATTACCACAAGTTTGTGTACTTAAAAGCTGTCAAATCTGGGTGGTATTACACAGTTGTCAGTATGACTCTTAAAAACCATACAAAACCAAACTAATTTACATATTTGATAAGTTTTTAAAATGTTTTTTTTTTCTCAAGCGAATTACTAATGTCATTGTCTATTATTGTGCCATTTATTTTTGTTTTCTCTAACAGAATTGGAACAAACCAAAAATCGACGTGCGGGTGGTGCTTCAGGTCTTTATGCTTTTCCCCGTGTTGGTCGCAGCGATCCAAGTTTAACAAATAACGATTTACACAACTCGGAGGCTGATGACGATGCTGCTGCAGTAGCAGCAGTAACAGCATTTGATGTCCTGTATCCTGGATCGTTTGAAGAATATGAAGGTTAGTAGTAGATATATTTTCATTTTAATTGAATCTCATTTGTGATTTAAGGCGAGAATGGTTAATTCCCTTTTTCCTACACTCAACAAAAAATTTAATTCATCGAATTAAAAGACTATTTCAATAATATTGAATATTTATTTCCAATTGTCAAGGACTATTGACCACAGTTCTATAGAATTTTCTTTTATGCAAATATACCACTTTTAATTCGATTTTCCTAATTCTAAAGACAAAACGGCTTCATTGAAAAGTTTATCGATTTGTGGTCATGGTAAAAAATTTTGCATCAAAGAATTCGTCTTCTTTCTAAGCAAAACACGCATTCGTATTTCGGGTACAAGAAAACTTTGTACTCATGACAATATTTTTTTTTTTTCAGTGCAACTCAAATATAGCGTCATTATCATGCTATTTTCTCCCATACACTGTTCTGAGAAAACTACGACAAAAGTTGGCATTAAAATTTATATTATAATAAATTTGCCATTCCGTTTCTAACACAACGATATATATGCATTTCTGAATATATACATTTTAGGTCCACAGGGAGATATACCAAATGTTTTGATATATCGTCCATATAGACCGATCTCCTTTATACACCGACGGCATGGAAGTCCCAATTTTTTTGTAAGTTGTGGACTTTTAACAATCATGCACAAATTTGTTCACATCGCTCCATTATTATATATAGCCTCCATATAAAACGATCCCTCCTGGGAATGCAAATTCCATCCGATCTGTTTGAAATTTGGTACGCGATGTTATTATATGCCCTCTAAGGAAAATTGCAAAAATTGGTTCATATCGTTCCATAATTATATATATCCCCCACATAGGCCGATCCCCAGATTTGTCTTCCATATCCTCTGGAAGGGGTAAATATCATCCGATGTGGTTGACATTTGGTACATGATGTTAATATTCGGATGTCAGTATCCGCTCAAAATGCCCAACCATTTTACTTCCGTAGCCCCGTGAAAGAACAAATTTTATCCAAATCACCCTCACTTTCGAATGAAACAATCTATCGACTTGGAACTTGGCACAAGTAGATATTATTGATGTAATTCAGATGGTAAACCGACACCCAGATTTGGCTTACGGAGCCTCTTGGTGGGGTTAATTTCATCCGCTACACTGAAAAAAATATTGACCTAATATCGAAGATTATACAACTTAAATTCTAGGACTCGCGATTTACACAGTGTTAAGGACAAAATTCTTTAAAAACAAGTATATACAGCAGTAAGTTCGGCCGGGCCGAATCTTAAACACCCACCACCATGAATCAAATATTAGGGTTTCCTTCGAAATTTCAGAGGGTTTGAGGACAGATCAAGCAGAGCAGTTCAACCAGTACACTTCACGAAGATAAATTTAAAGATTTTACCTATGAAGACTATATCAGATTCTGGATTTATAAGAACCATTTTTGTTTGAGTTTTAGAGGAATCATTAACATCTCTTGTAAGTGTGCAAGAAAATTATAAAATAACGTCTTGATTTGAAATCTTAAATCTGTAGATTTTCAGCCGAGATACACGTTTTTGTGAGCCTTAAATACCAGAATATTTACAATTTCAGGCAAATCGGATAAAAACTACGTTTTCTAGAAACCTAAGGTGTTAAATCGGGAAATCGTTCTTATGGGGACTATACTAAAATACGGACCTATACTCACCATTTTTGGCACATCTCTTTATGGTCCTAAAATACATCTAGATTTCCAATTTCAGGCAAATTGGATAAAAAGTTCGGTTTCTGTAAGCCCAAGAAGTAAAATCGGGAGATCGGTCTATATGGGGGCTATACCAAAACCTGGACCGATACTCACCATTTTTGGCACACCTCTTTATGGCCCGAAAATACCTCTAGATTTCCAATTTCAGGCAAATTGGATAAAAACTACGGTTTCTATAAGCCCACGAAGAAAAATCGGGAGATCGGTCTATATGGGGGCTATACCAAAACAAGGACCGATACGCACCATTTTTGGCACACCTCTTTATGGTTATAAAATACCTCTAGATTTAAAATTTCAGGCAAATTGGATAAAAACTACGATTTCTATAAGCCCAAGACCTCAAATCGGGAGGTCGGTTTATATGGGGACTATATCAAAACCGATATAGCCCATCTTCGAACTTGACCTGTCTGCAGACAAAAGACGAGTTTGTGCAAAATTTCAGAACGATTGCTTCATTATTGAAGACTGTAGCGTGATTACAACAGACAGACAGCCAGACAGACAGACAGACGGACAGACGGACATGGTCATATCGTCTTAGAATTTCTCCCTGTTCAAGAATATATATACTTTATATAGTCGGAAATCGATATTTCGATGTGTTACAAACGGAATGACAAACTTATTATACCCCCGTCACCATTCTATGGTGGTGGGTATAAAAATGGCATTTTAATTAAAAGAAAGTTTATAATCTTTGGTTCAAAATTTTTTTTCATTAAATTTAGGGCGCAAATTTTGAAATTTTGCGCCCGTCTGTTAAAGTTGTATATCTTTGAAATGAGGTGCGTATCGGTCCTTGTTTTGGTATAGCCCCCATATAGACCGATCTCCCGATTTTATTTGCCTGAAATTGGAAATCTAGAGGTATTTTAGGACCATAAAGAGGTGTGCCAAAAATGGTGAGTATCGGTCCAGGTTTTGGTATAGCCCCCATATAGACCGGTCTCCCGATTTTACTTCTTGGGCTTACAGAAACCGAGGTTTTTATCCAATTTGCCTGAAATTGGAAATCTAGAGGTATTTTAGAAATATAAAGAGGTGTGCCGCAAATGGTGAGTGTCGGTCCATGTTTTGGTATAGCCCCCATATAGACCGATATCCCGATTTTACTTCTTGGGCTTATAGAAACCGTAGTTTTTATCCAATTTGCCTGAAATTGTAAATAAAAAAAAATTAATTTAAAGAAGTAGTCTTTAAATCAACTTACATATTGAATTTTTAAATTTAAGATAAAAACGCTTAAACTATAGGCTAAGACTTATTTTAAGGATTTACATCTTCGGTTGGATTTGAAACTGGAACATGTACAAACATGAATACCTTTATTAATATATCGAAAAAAGAGAATAAAAATTCGATGAATGAGATCTGTATCCAATTATAATTTTATTGATCCTAGATTTAAAGCCAGGGAGTCCCGTAAAAATGTCTATATTTTAAGAAGCCACATCTTAAGGATCCTAGCCAAAATCCTTAAGGGAGGGTCAAAATATTTGGATCTAAGTAAACTTTTTGTTGAGTGCACTGTTGACATTTAGCACGCAATGTTCATTTATGCCCTCTAATAACCATGTAAAACTTGGTCCATAATTATATATATAGCCCCAATATAAACCGATCCCCAGATTTGACTTTGGAAGCTTCCTGGAGGTTCAAACTTTTGGCCTCTAACAAACGTGCAAAAATTGATACCAAAAGTTGGAAAATCCGATACGGTTGAAATTCGGATGTCAGCATGGGCTCAAAATTCTATTAGTCCCAATATAAACCGACCCCCAAAATTTTACTTTCATCCAGTCACATTGAATTTGGCCTTCGAGTTACGATGCGAAAATTGGTTAATATCGGTTCATAATTATAAACTCCTCTATATAAACTGATCAAGAATTAAAGTACCTTTTATCGACAAAAATATTCCATAGGGACTAAATTGCAATTTAGTAGACAATTTTAAGAAGTCTTAAGCTAGTTTGCCATCAGCAACTTGTACCCCAACAATAATCGATTTTGGGTTAGAGTCTTTAGTGGAACTTCGTGTGCAATCCATGATGGAGATTGCATAAGATTTGGCCTGGTCGAACTTTCGGTCGTATTTACTTGCTAAATTTCACTTTTACTGTTGCTGCTTATTTAATTAAAATTTTACTTTAATTCTCGTCTCTTTTCTCTTTTAGATTATCCCAAAACACAAGCCAAACGTAAAGCAAACCTTTATCCAATGCCCCGAGTAGGCCGCGTAGATCCCAACTTACGCAAATTAGCCATACTTAGAGCCTTACAACAGAGTATCAATAGGAAATATGAACCTAGTGCTACAAGTGGCGTCTGGTTTGGACCACGTTTGGGAAAACGTAGTGTAGAAAATCAGAAAATCGATCATTCCAATGGACAAAAAGAGGAATATTAAATTGGAAGCGGATTTCCCAAAGCCCACTTTTGGTAAACACAAACGATGACGATCCTGGCTAATGTATTAAATGAAAATGAGGAAATACCTAAATACATACTTACACATAAATACATACTTACACATACCCATTAAAATGTAACCAAAAATACACAAACACATACAAACAAAAACAGAAAAAAATGTATGTGAAATATAAAAAAACGAAGACTATTTGCTGATGCGTCTTAATCAAAATACACAAACATACAAGATAAATACATATACATATACACTATTTTATATACACAAATATCCCATATATGTATATCAAAATTTACTTATTAATGCAACAAAGAAAATTATTAAAAAAACAAATTGAAGACGTGCACAAACCCCCCCTCCATTACAAAGAGATCAATTTTTGAATTTTCCAATTCTAAGTTTGTTATTTAGAAAATGGTTAGCCTTATTACCCCCGCAAAGCAGAATTGTATGAAACAAAAACAAAAATAAAAAATAAACGAGAGGAAAATTTTATTGTATATTAAATATGAATAATAAAAATAACAAAATCTAGTCTAACATACTTCTACTTTAGATATTTAAGTCCTTAGAGTTGATGTTTTGTCCTTTTAAAAATCACGTGGGCTGGTGTGGGCTCTCATTCGATATCAAATTAAGCCGTTGAGTTCTTTAGATATTCTGATATCTAATGATAGTCCTTGCATTTTACATCAAAAACAAAAACAAACAAAAAACTATTAAATCATTGGAACAGAAGTCGAGATATATCTACACATAGATACCAAAACTTCTAATTCTAGATTTTTTCACAAAACCATCGATTCTCATTAACTTAAATTAGCGAATTGTCTAAAACTCAAAAGAAAATAAACAAAAATACTTTAAATCTTGTAAATAGAAAGCATTAAGTGTATGGGATTTTATATAGATGTATTCAACTATTTAAATATATATACACTATAGGTCAAAATATAATTGTATATTTTATGACTTATTGGCTAAAATAAAAGAAAAAAGAAAATGTCTCACATTAGCAAAACAAATAAAAAAATATCCAATAAATCGCAAGAAAATAAATGAAATGTGTTTGATTGAATAGCATCCCCTTACACCCATAGAAATACTCATGAACGGCGTTCACATGTCATAACCAGGGCTGTGGAGTCGGAGTCGGAGTCTTGGAGTCGGAGTCTTGGAGTCGGAGTCTGAAGATTTTGCTGGAGTCGGAGTCGTAAAAATTTTGCTCGACTCCGACTCCGGCTAAACCAAATTTTTTAAAACACTTCACATATTTGTAACTAAGCAAGTTTTTACGCAAATTAGTTTCCATTGCGTTATTCATTCGATCAATGTACAGCATGATGGTAAATGAAAATCAACTTCCAATTACGGCTATCTTTTTATGTTTCCTAGAATGTTTGACTAGCAGATGGGCTGGATCGATCCATTTTAATGCCCATATCAATTTATTTGAAATGTTTCGAACAATCGATATTATTTTTATTTTATTTTAAGGCAATATACATATGTGGAATATTGGCAGAAAATTTTTTCAAAGTAGTTTTTATAGAAAATTTTGTCAAAATGTTATTTCTATAAAAAGTTTTGTCAAAATTTTATTTCTATAGCAAATTTTGTCAAAATTTTAATTCTATAAAAATTTTATTCAAAATTTTATTACTATAGAAATATTTTTATACCCTGCTCCACACTGTGGAACAGGGTATTATAAGTTAGTGCATATGTTTGCAACACCCAGAAGGAGACGAGATAGATACATGGTGTCTTTGGCAAAAATGCTCAGGGTGGGCTCTTGAGTCGATATAGCGATGTCCGTCTGTCCGTCTGTCCGTCTGTCCGTCTGTCCGTCTGTCCGTCTGTCCGTGAACACATTTTTGTAATAAAAGTCTAGGTCGCAGTTTTAGTCCAATCGACTTCAAATTTGGTACAAGTATGTGTTTTGGCTCAGAATAGATCCCTATTGATTTTGGAAGAAATCGGTTCAGATTTAGATATAGCTCCCATATATATATTTCGACCGATATGGACTTATATGGCCCCAGAAGCCAGAGTTTTACCCTTATTTGCTTAAAATTTTGCACAAGAAGAACAATTAGCACTATAGTCAAGTGTGCCAAATTTTATTGAAATCGGTTCAGATTTAGATATAGCTCCCATATATATCTTTCGCCCGATATGGACTAATACGGTCCCAGAAGCCAGGGTTTTACCCCACTTTGGTTGAAATTTTGCACAGGTAGTAGAATTAGCATTATAGCTATGCGTGCCAAATTTGGTTGAAATCGGTTCAGATTTAGATATAGCTCCCATATATAGCTTTCGCCCGATTTACACTCATATGATCACAGAGGCCAATTTTTTGCTCCGATTTAGTTGAAATTTTGCACAGGGAGTAGAATTAGCAATGTAGCTATGCGTGCCAAAATTGGTTGACATCGGTTCAGATTTAGATATAGCTTCCATATATATGTTTTTCTGATTTCGACAAAAATGGTCAAAATACCAACATTTTCCTTGTTAAATCGCCACTGCTTAGTCGAAAAGTTGTAAAAATGACTCTAATTTTCCTAAACTTCTAATACATATATATCATAAATCATAAATAAACTATTGCGAAGTTTCCTTAAAATTTTAGACTTTCCTTACTTGTTAAATGTATGTATTTGGGACAAACCTTTATATATAGCCCCCAACACATTTGACGGATGTGATATGGTATCGAAAATTTAGATCTATAAAGTGGTGCAGGGTATAATATAGTCGGCCCCGCCCGACTTTAGACTTTCCTTACTTGTTTTCTATAGAAAATTTAGTCAAAATTTTATTTCTATAGAAAATTTAGTCAAAATTTTATTTCTATAGAAAATTGAGTCAAAATTCAGTTTCTATAGAATATTTTGCAAAATTTTATTTGTTACACACAAAATTTTTTTTTTAAATTTTATTTCTATTGATAATTTTATTTCTATAAAAATTTAAGTCAAATTTTATTCAAAATTGTATTTCTATATATTTGGTCAAAATTTGATTTCTATAGAAAATGTTGCCAAAATTTTATTTCTATAGAAAATTTAGTCAAAATTTTGTTACTGTAGAAAATTTTCCAAAATTTTATTTCTATATAAAATTTTGCAAAATTTTATTTACTAGACAAAAATTTTTCCATAATTGTATTCAGTGAGCATACAATTTTGGAAAAATTGCTGCTAAGTCGAAAGCTTGTAGAAATGACTCAAATTTTCAAATTTTTCAATGAATGAATCATAAATGCATTTTTGCGAAATTGTCTATACAATTATAAATATTTCCCAAATATTGCCCGAGTTTTGTAGAAGTCTGATTTGAGATTTTATCAAAATATAGATCTAAATACAAAGTTGTGCAGAGTATATTATAATCGGCCCGCCCGACTTTAGACTTTCCTTGCATTTTTATTTTTCGTTAAAATTGTGTTACGTCCCATAACGTTAGATTTAAATTTTAAGTACATAGATTTTGTAGAAGTATATACAATTTTGTCTTCAGATTCAAATTCATGCATATGGAAATATAAACCTTTATATAGCTCGCAACAAATTTAAAGGATTTGAAATAGTATCAATAATTTTGGTCCACAAATACATATACTGTTGGTATATTCTCATATTATGATGGGTATTTATATCATTATTTTATTTTTTAAACATTGCCATAAATTTGAAATATAGAATTCAATTGGCATCTAATGTGAAATTAAGATCTTTTTTGGCACACATAAATAAACACGATACTTTATATCGTCCACTTACGGTACCCCCACAATAGAACTACAAATTAGTGGTATTAAAATGAGATTTAGTTATATTACCCGGAGTCGACTCCGGAGTCGGAGTCGGAGTCGAGCTGATGAAAAATGCTGGAGTCGGAGTCGGAGTCGAGCAAAATTGGCTCGTCTCCACAGCCCTGGTCATAACGATTTGTTCATGAAAGTGAATCAACACATATAAGGTGTCAAACTGGGATCAGCCCAGCAGAAACTCCTATTACTGCGCAGAATTCAGTAAGCACTTCGTCATCGGTGTACACATAATATTGGAGTAAAACAGTTCGTATTGATCTCACTTCTTAACGTTAACGATGTCCACAATGGCTGTAGAGGTTATTCTACTCATAAAAAAAAAAACAAGTATATACGGCCATAAGTTCGGCCAAGCCGAATCTTATGTACCCTCCACCATGGATTGCGTAGAAACTTCTACACTGTTAGAAAAATATGTTTTTCATATGTTCCGATATAAACAAAATGTGTTTCGGGCACAATTTTTAAACACAATATATTTAAGTGCAAACATGTAATGTTCCTAAACTAACACTAAATGTTTGGGACACATATGTTAATATGTTAGAATATATTATGTTTGGGGCATGAATGTTTTATAAAAATAATGTGTGTGAATGTAAACATATAAATTTACAAATTTCGAGTAAAGATATATATGTTGTGATATTTTATTTATTTTATTCAGAGAGCGACAGGGAGAGAGAGTATAGAGAAAGAAATAGAGATGGAAACCGGGAGGGTTGACGAAAGATATCAACATAACACAGTGAGAGAATGAAAAGAGAGCAATTTCTGTGAAACCGCATGTATGTTGTTTCGGAAAACTGTTTTGTGATAAGGCCACAAATTTGATACGCTTAAGTCTAAATATTATTTAATTTAAATATTAGAATGAGTATTCGGAGTAAAGAGAATAGACATTCGGAACGAAGAGAATAGACATTTAAAAAAAACAGCATGTGTTTTCGCCTCGAGAGCAGCATTTTATGTATGTGTGGACATGTGTTTTGTTTATCATTTTGGCATTATGTGCAAAATTTTTTTCTTGGTTCGTTAAAAGAAATCGGAACGTATGCTAACCACTGCTCCACGTGGCCAACAAATGTATGTTATGTTTGCATGGGCTCGTGGGCGCTGCAAGCTATGCTATATAAATGTAACTTATAACGATAATTGTCTATTGGTGACTATAACAGCTACGTAGCCCAGTGGTAGTGTGTTGGCTTACAAATTGCATGGTTCCCGATTCGATTCTCCGTCCAGGCGAAAGGTAAAATTTAAAAAAATTATAAAATTGAATAATTTCTTCAACATTATTTGTATTACAGAAAAAGGTACCGAGAACTAAAAATTTCGTGGAAGTGAAAATTATGGGAGGGAATGAGCACAATCTTCCTGGGGAGAAAATTCTTCCAAGCATATAATATTTTTGGGCTCAAAATGCTTCCAAACATATAATATGTTCACATAAAACAAATATAATAATGTTTTGGCAATATCCAATAATATATGTGCTTCCTGCAAAATATGTTTAGAATATATGTTAGAGAAGCGATTTTTGTTGAGGGTGTACTAAAGACTGTCATCCACAATCGAATTACTTGGGTTGCCGATGGCAAGTTATGTAATTTGTAAGTTAGTCCATACGTGGTATATATTAAACTAAAAAAGGTCGATTAAATACGTATATAACTCAGCTTGACAAAATTTTCTATAGAAATAAAATTTTGACAACATTTTCTATAGAAATAAAATTTTGACAACATTTTCTATGGAAATAAAATTTTGACAACATTTTCCATAGAAAAAAAATGTTGACAAAATTTTCTATAGAAAAAAAAGTTTGACAAAATTTTCTATAGAAATAAAATTTTGACAAAATTTTCTATAGAAATACAATTTTGACAAAATTTTCTATAAAAATAAAATTTTGACAAAATTTTCTATAAAAATAAAATTTTGACAAAATTTTCTATAAAAATAAAATTTTGACAAAATTTTCTATAAAAATAAAATTTTGACAAAATTTTCTATAGAAATAAAATTTTGACAAAATTTTCTATAGAAATAAAATTTTGACAAAATTTTCTATAGAAATAAAATTTTGACAAGATTTTCTATAGAAATAAAATTTTGACAAAATTTTCTATAGAAATAAAATTTTGACAAAATTTTCTGTAGAAATAAAATTTTGACAAAATTTTCTATAAAAATAAAATTTTGACAAAATTTTCTATAGAAATAAAATTTTGACAAAATTTTCTATAGAAATAAAATTTTGACAAAATTTTCTATAGAAATGAAATTTTGGTAGATTATTTTTGGCTCGAGTGGAAACCATGATTATGAACCGATATGGACCAATTTTTGTGTAATTGGGGATCGCTATATAGAACTGTAGACCGATATGGACCAATTTTGATGTGGTTGTTAGCAGCCATATACTTACACCACGTGCTAAGTTTCAACCGGATCGGATGAATTTTGCTCCTCCAAGAGGCTTCGAAGTTCAAATCTGTGGAACGGTGTATATGGGGGTTATATATAATTATGGACCGATATAGACCAATTTTTGCATGATTGTTAGAGAACATATACTAACACTACGTACCAAATTTCAAGCCAAATCTGGGGGCCGGTTTAAATGGGGGCTATACGTAAAAGTGGTCCAATATAGCCCATTTGCAATGGCCTACATCAATAACAACTAACAGGTTGGCTGATAAGCCCCCGGCCTGACACATAAATGGCGTCGCTAGTATTAAATGCATATTATTTTTATATAGTACCAACCTTCAAATGATTCGTGTCAAAATTTGACGTCTGTAAGCCAATTAGTTTGTGAGATAGAGCGTCTTTTGTGAAGCAACTTTTGTTATTGTGAAAGAAATGGAATAAAAGAAATTTCGTGTTTTGATAAAATACTGTTTTCTGAAGGGAAAAAATACGGTGGAAGCAAAAACTTGGCTTGATAATGAGTTTTCGGACTCAGCCCCAGCGAAATAAACAATAATTAAGTGGTATGCAAAATTCACGAGTGGTGAAATGAGCACGGAGGACGGTGAACGCAGTGGACGCCCGAAAGAGGTGGTTACCGACGGAAATATCAAAAAATCCACAAAATGATTTTGAATGACTGTAAAATGAAGTTGATCGAGATAGCAGAGGCCTTAAAGATATCAAAGGAACGTATTGGTCATATCATTCATCAATATTTGGATATGCGGAAGCTCTGTGCAAAATGGGTGCCGCGCGAGCTCACATTTGACCAAAAACAACAACGTTTTAATGATTCTGAGCGGTGTTTGCAGCTGTTAACTCGTAATACACCCGAGTTTTTCAGTCGATATATGGCAAAGGATGAAACATGGCTCCATTAATACACTCCTGAGTCCAATCGACAGTAGGCTGAGTGGACAGCGACCGGTGAACCGTCTTCGAAGCATGGAAAGACTCAAAAGTCCGCTGGCAAAGTAATGGCCTCTGTTTTTTGGGATGCACATGGAATATTTTTATCGATTATCTTGAGAAGGGAAAAACCATCAACAGTGACTATTATATGGCGTTATTGGAGAGTTTGAAGGTCGAAATCGCGGAAAAACGGCCCCATATGAAGAAGAAAAAAGTGTTGTTCCGCCAAGACAACGCACCGTGCCACAAGTCATTGAGAACGATGGCAAATATTCATGAATTGGGCTTCGAATTGCTTCCCCACCCACCATATTCTCCAGATTTGGCCCCCAGCGACTTTTTCTTGTTCTCAGACCTCAAAAGGATGCTCGCAGGGAAAAAAATTGGCTGCAATGAAGAGGTGATCGCCGAAACTGAGGCCTATTTTGAGGCAAAACCGAAGGAGTACTACCAAAATGGTAACGTTATAATCGTTGTATCGCTCTTGAAAAAATGTGTGTGTTCTTTGTTAGACCGGGGACTTATCAGCCAACCTGTTATAATGGTTACGCATTTTTAATCGGGCACACACAATTTAACTGAATTCGATCCCATACAACGAATGGACAAAAATAGAAGTAGGCATCGTAGCAAAGCGAAACATTGAAAGGCTTTATTGATGGTTAAAACTAACACAAATTCGAAGTTCCGATCAGACCACTCCTTCACGTACCTCCCATACAAAGGGATCAAAAATATATTATTGCTTAAAAGGGTGAGATAACACAAATAGCAAAATGTCCGTCGTTTGTGAACGATTATACAAAAGTCCTTGTATGGTTTGAGCCGAGTTATGGACCAAGTAGTGAGCCATATTTTGAGACCGGGGACCCTATTGACAGGCTTCTAAATTTGGTCCCCTCGGCTAAGGGAAAAGTTTATCAATTTTTATTTTTTTTTAAGAATTTTGACTACGCAGAACAAAGTAAACTGTTTTATAGCAAAAATGAACTACCTCATACGAAAATTGAACTACGAGGGCAGTTCGGAAACTTCTTAGCCTAGCACAAAAAGCGCGGTATAAACAGAAAAAAGTTAAGTGTTTTGGAATCTTCCATCTCTGTTATGAACACATGTTAAATTTTGTTCCGATCTGGCAACTCCTTCATATAGAAACAGGTGTTCAAAAAAGACGCATCAGCAATTTTTTTACAATGGACAAATTAGAATTGCGTGCTGTCATTAAATATTTACATAAAAAAGGTTTATCGGGACAAGAAATTCACAATGATTTGGTGAATGAAAGTGCTCCTTCATTCGGCTATGGGAAAAGTTTATCAATTTTTATTTTTTTTTTAACAATTTTGACTACGCAGAAAAAAGTAAACTGTTTTATAGCAAGAATGAACTACCTCATACGAAAATTGACCTACGAGGGCAGTTCGGAATCTTCTTAGCCTAGCACAAAATGCGAGATATAAACAGACAAAAGTTAAGTGTTTTGGAAACTTCCATCTCTGTTATGAACACATGTTAAATTTTGTTTCGATCTGGCAACTCCTTCATATAGAAAGAGGTGTTCAGAAAAGACGCATCCGTTCAAAAAAGATGCTCCTTCATATGCAATAGTAAAAAAAATTGGGTTTCTGAATTTAAACGTGGTCGTAGAAGCATTGAAGATGAACCACGTAGTGGACGTCCAAAAACAACAACAACAACATAAATTGTAGCCAAAGTGCATAATATGGTATTAAATGATCGACGAATAAAAGTGCGTGAAATTGCTAATATCATGGGCATCTCAAATGATCGAGTCCATTTAATTTTGCATGAAGAACTACAGATGAAAAAGCTTTCTGCAAGATTGGTGCCGCATTTGTTAACAGTCGATCAAAATCGTAGGCACTTGTCGTGAAAACCATGTATTTTGTCTTATAAAAATAATTTTCGAGCGGAGAAAAATATATGTTGCCAATAAGCATTTAAATGGTTCTCAAATGTCGCAAACATGTTCTATTATTTAAATGATAGCATTTAAGACCATTACATGGTGGGGAAAATCATGTGCCTGACCATTCATTTTTTTACTTTTTTCCAGAGAAAGAAGTATTTTTATAGGTTACGTATATACATGTCTAGAACCATTACATGGACATAAAGACCATGTACATTGTTTTCGTGACCATTTAATTTTTTAATTTTTTTTTTTTTTTTTGCAGCGAAAAAAATTTTATAAAAACATTGAGCAGGTACACATGATTTTCATTTTGCGCGTCAGTCGTGTGTTGATTGTTTCTTGGAATGGACGGAGAATACGGAATTACTGTGTTTTGTGTTAATTTATTTATTCAGAAGTGGCATGTGGTTTTATGTGAAGGCAAGTGTAATTGAAAAAAAATGTACCTGTTTTTTTGTTCTGCATTTTGATATATGACATCTTTTATTTTTATTTGCAGTTACATTATATCTGCGATTTTTCATTTGCCCGACGCAAATATGGAATGATTACTAATTATTGAAATAGAGCCAAAAATGGAGTGTACATTGTAAATACAAATAAACAATGAATTAGTTTATAAATAAATAAAAAATAAATAAAAATTTTTTGTTTTCTTTTCTGAAGTGACGTCCTTTTTTCGACGACGAAAAAAGTTTTTTCATAAAGATCAAAATATTTTAGGTTGTCACCATGTTCTTTTAACTGAGAGAAAAACATTTTTGACGCATATCATAACATTTCAGATCGTGACCATTGTCTTTTAATGGAAACATAATTCTTTTTATCAATATAATAACATTTTAGAGAGGACAATTTTATTTTTCTTAGAACCATGTTCACTGAGCCAACATGGTTGCAGGTGAAAATGTTACATGGTTGCCGCAAAAATAGCTCCTATCATATTATTTTGCTCTTCGAATATGATTGTGACAATCATGTTTCTTCTCTGCGTGATTGTGCGTCGCTATGGTCTTCTGTTTGTCCATAACATTTGCGTTTTTTGTCGCCGTTGAATTAGCCTGTGACAAGTTTTGTGATAAATTTAAAACAAAATTGTAGACTTTAGTGATCGAAAAATTAAAACATTAAAAATTGGAAACTTAAGACCTCAAACTGGAAACTAGAAATTGAAAACTATTAAAATCAATAATGCTCAACAAGTCAAAAAAGATTGAATAACTACAAATAAATTAGCCATTCAACAAAGGATTTTAGAGATGCTCGACTCCAAACAATTTAAAACATGTCAAAAAAATGATTTGAAACCCTAAGCCTTTGGAGTTTCGAGAAAAAGTTTGGCAAATGATAAGAAAAACTATAAAGTTTAAAAAATCTATATTGTTGATTCCAGCTTCCAATTGTGCCCTTTTGGCGAACTCATGTTCTATATCATGGGAGTCAATGTACCGAATTCCCATGTTATGATCACAGATCTATTGATAAACAACTAAGTAAAGTCTAAAGTCAGGCGGAGCCGGCTATATTATACCCTTCACCACTATGTAGACAAACATTTGTGTTACCATCTCAACTACTTCAAATTTGCTGGGAGCTATACAAATTCTCTGTGGAAACTATCCACACTGTTAGAAAAATATATTTTTCATATGTTCCGATATAAACAAAATGTGTTTCGGGCACAATTTTAAAACACAATATATTTAAGTGCAAACAAGGAATGTTCCTAAACTAACACTAAATGTTTGGGACATCTATGTTAATATGTTAGAATATATTATGTTTGGGGCATGAATGTTTAACAAAAAATCATATGTGTGAATGCAAACATATATAAATTTACAAATTTCGACTAAACATACATATGTTGTGATATTTTATTCAAAGCGACAGAGAGAGTATAGAGAAAGAAATAGAGATGGAAACCGGGAGAGTTGACGGGAGAGTCCACGTGGCAAACAAATGTATGTTTCTGTTAAATAATGTTATGTTTGCATGGGCTCGTGGGCGCTGCAAACTATGCTCTATAAGTGTAACTTATAACAATAATTATCTACTGGTGATTATAACAGCTACGTAATCCAGTGGGTAGTTTGTTGGCTTACAAAGTGTATAGTCCTCGGTTCGATTCTCCGTGCAGGCGAAAGGTAAAATTTAAAAAAATTATAAAAGTGAATAATTTCTTCAACATTATTTGTATTACAGAAAAAGGTGCCAAGAACTAAAATATTTCGAGGAAGTGAAAATTACGAGAATGTTAGGCAATGAGCAATCGTCTTTGGGAAAAATTCTTCCAAGCATGTAATATTTTTGGGCTCAAAATGCTTCCAAACATATGATATGTTCACATAAAACAAACATATTAATGTTTCGGCAGTATCCAATAATATATGTGCTTCCTGCAAAATATGTTTGGAACATATGTTAAAGAAGCGATTTTTTTGAGGGTGCAGTCAATTGGACGAAATCCCATTGAAAATGGGTTTAAAATATGAAACAGTCTACCATATTTCCCCAACTCTGGTGTACGTATATATGGGAACTATACATAATAATTTTGACTAACTTTGACATGTATAGTTATAATACTAATTCTGCGATCTCTGCAAAATTTCACGCAAATGGGAGAATAACTTGGGCCCCCGTGGTCATATGAATGTAAATCGGGCGAAAGATATATATGGGAGCTATATCTAAATCTGAACCGATTTCAATCATATTTACCAAGCATTGGTAGAATATCAATTCCACTCTCTGTGCAAAATTTCACGAAAATCGGTAGTAAACTTTGGCCTCTGTTGCCATATGGGTCCAAATCGGACGAAAGATATATTTGGGGGCTATATCTAAAGGCGTTTTCGATTCGCAAAAAATATATTGCCTTGTTGTTACACTACATTTTCCCTAATTGACATTTCGCCCAAATGATAGCGTAATTCTAAAGTTATTGTTAATTTATAATATTGTGAGGTATAAAGGATCCAAAATCTATGACAGTTTCCTTGATATGTTGCAATCAATTTCGAGAATGTTGCACCTTTTTTCCCAATCGAAATCGCCATAAATCTGAACCGATTTGGCTGATATTTTGCAAGTTTTTCGAGACTCAAAGAATATTCGGTTAATAAACACACCAATTATGATCAGATCGGGGATAAATATATATGGCAGCTATATCTAAATCTGAACCGATTTTTTCCAAAATCAATAGCGATTGTTTTTGTTAAAAAAAAAAAAAACCTATGCCAAATTTGATCGGACTTAAACTGCGACCTGTACTTTGCGCACAAAAATACATGAACAGACAGACGGACAGACAGACGTCGTTAAATCGACTCAGAATTCAATTCTGTGACGATCGGTGTACTAAACGATGGGTCTCAGACTTTTCCTTTTTGGCGTTACATACAAATGCACAAACTTATTATACCCTGTACCACAGTAGTGGTGAAGGGTATAAAAATTGATAAACGTTTTGATTTCAACCCCATTTAGTTATTCAGCACCAATATTTTAGTTTGTGTTCCATCAACACATCTTAGTCAGTTTGACTGAGATAATCTTAAATTAAATCTAATGTTTCACGAAATTTTAATTATCCTTGGATGTCGTTAAGTGATCCTTGTCAATGTCGTTCCAATTGTATAGGATAGATGTTGTTGTCATTATTTTTGTATCAAAAGATTTTCCCGCGTCAAACAAAAAACATTTTGCACAACATCATAGTGTATTTGGTACAAAAAGTAATCTTCGTCATCGCCTTTTTCCAGGAATATAAAATTAGTATCGCTTCTATGAACTCCCGTTCCTCTCCGAAGCACATGTTATCCAGAGGATATTCCGAGACATCATCGACGCAGAAGCCGCTTGCTTCATATCTGCTAGTGGAATTGTCCAAGTGAGGCCCAATCTCCAGCAGAAGCCGCGGTACTTGCCGGCGAACGCGATAAACGCCAATATGCTAACCCTGCTGATCCAAGAATCAGGGAATTAAATCTAGAGATTAGAAAGATAGTCGACGAACACGGTCGGAACTCATGGATGGAAAACGTGCAGCAATGTAACCTAGGCACTGGCACAGGTAAGTTGTGGTCAACAGGAAGAGCCCTCTCGAATCCAGATACAAGGGATGATTGGATCTCCGTCACCTTGGGTGACGTGATGCTGATGGATCCGAAGAAATGTGCGAGGTTTTTCATCCGACAATTTATTGAACATCCAGAGAGCGATAGACATTTGTCGCATCGGCAGTCTTCCAGGTAGCGACACACCACAATTTACCCCAGCGAAGTTACCAATGGGATCAATAGCGCAAAAGTATCAACGTCGCTAGGTCCCGATGGAATTTCTATGCTAATGCTGAAGCATTTGTGAATATTGGGAATTGAATAGTTGACCATACTCTTTAAATTGTCCTTGGAATCACTCATCCGATGTCTTGAAAATTGGTAGGGTCACTCCACTACTGAAGTCAGGCAAAGACTTAAGCAAGGCTGATTCGCCACCGTGGTGCAATGGTTAGCATGCCCGCCTTGCACACACAAGGTCGTGGGTTCGATTCCTGCCACGACCGAACACCAAAAAATTTTTTCAGCGGTGGATTATCCCACCTCAGTAATGCTGGTGACATTT
The DNA here is from genome assembly GCF_050003625.1 of Haematobia irritans. NCBI lineage: Eukaryota > Metazoa > Arthropoda > Insecta > Diptera > Muscidae > Haematobia > Haematobia irritans. Next base: position 147,099,962 of record NC_134397.1, on the reverse strand, counting down.
CAGAGGGTTTCAAAGCTTCTCTAAGTGGTTTCACTGGAATGTGGAACGCCGTTCGGTATTTTTGGATCAGGTAAGTGCAGCTGCCGCAATTACTAAAATGTGCGAAATAGCATCACATTTTAGAGTCAGTTAAGAGTTGTTCGTATTGGCTACCGTTGGCACGAATTATGGCCTTTAAACGACCAACAAAACCATCGTACGCATCATTAAAGTGGCTCTGCGGTGGTCCATTGGTCCATTCCCGGAGAAGCGCCGCCTTGAAATAATCGACACTTTAGTACTGGTTTGTGCTAACCTTGATCTCCAAAATGACCCAGGCACAAAATTCCAACGGATTTAGCTTGTGCTTAGTGCGATGGTGCTGAATTCTGTTGGAATGTCCATGATCGAATTGTTCGTCTGCCCAGAGCGCCAATACTGGCTTCAATACTATGACATTTTCTCGATAATATTTGGTATTTATTTTCACCACATGGTCGTTGTATACGAGCGGGGATTGATCGGCCGGCGCTTCGGTCTGGTGGCCAATCGAAGGTGTAAACTTTCAACTGACCCTTTGGCAGGTTATTTTGTTTGTTCCCAAACTGCTCAATTTTGAATGATTTCTCATCGAAGAAACACAAATTCAGTAACTTGCATCGCAATGTGAAACCACTGCCTTTAGAAATTCTTTAAGCCTTTCATGGGAATTTCATTGAAAATATATCTCTATGGATTTATCCTTCATATACATCCTGCATTGCTAACAAAATCTTACATCCCAAAGTCAAATCGCTTTTTTTACATTCTACACTAAGGATACGATCTCTCTTTATTTAAATGCATTAAATATTTGTGTAAAATAAATTGAAGAGAATAGAAAACAGCTACAATCAATGCATCTTAATAACTGAATTGTCCCATTGCAATATGATCGAGGTGAAAAATGAAGGATACTTCTAATTGGATTCCTTTTGGAATTTGCGCAATTCATTTTGTATAGCCTCAATGAGAGGAGCTGTGGAAAGATCCTGAACGTGGCGCGAAGATGTAGGTTGACTCTGAAATTCAACAGGGCGATGAAATGGACCGGCACTCATGGGTCTAACCAGAGTTTGATGGGATCCATGTGAACTGCCACCATCCCAAGCACCGACTGTGGGTGAAGGAGGCTGCGTGGAATGATTCGATTTTGTGGTTTTCGCCGGTTGAGCCGTTGAAGGACGATTATCGCATGCTTGCGATTTCAAATTGTTGCTGTAAAACAAAAAATCATTCTGGATTTATGAGAAATTTCTTAAATTATTGACTCTAAACTTACTTGGATGCCCCAGCTGATGAACCTCGCAATTCACGTTTCGTAGGCTTACGATTATTGGTAAAATCTCGATTGGGCAGTGGCATGGGTAAATCATCTTGGCTGGAGTACATTTGTATGGCTCCCTCTAGCAGGCCTTCATAATGATTTCGCATGGCGGCTGGATCACGTGAAGGACTATAATAATCGAAATTTCTATGATTTCGGGTAGCATCACCATCCTCAAATTCTGTGAGTGTTTATATGTAGAGTTGTTGTGGTAAATAGGTCGGGGTGAGAAGGGAAGAGAGGACAAGTGTGGACATACAAAAAGATGAAAAAGTTGAGGAGAGAAAACATGAAAAGTTGATCAGTAACGTTCTCTTCGTTCGTAATTACCATTGTCCAAGATATCATCGGCACTTAGACGTTTCTTATGCCTTTCCCAAACTATGGGTCCCACAACTCCAGGATCGGGATTATCGCTTTGCGAAGCGAAACGTGGTACTTTCTGTGGAGCTTTGGGCGTGGGAAAACCTTCTATGGTGGCAATGGTAGTGGCATCTAACACATCACGCTGTGAACGCTTTTTATGGTGTCCCCTTGCTGCCTTACCCGAGGAGGCGTGATGAACATTCTCCACATTATCGTAATAGGTGACAAATACAGGTTCCAGAACACGATTCAAAGGTTCAGGCAGAGTAGTTTTGGGAAAAGCTTTCACCGATTGCATAGATAAAAATGAGCCTATACTTCCAGAGTCTGAAGACTTTTCGGTTGGTTGCAGAGCTCTAATAATCTCTTTGTTAATGGCTTCATTGGATGGTTGATTCGCCAAGCCATCTCTGTCAGTGTATATGGTTTTCTGATGCAACAACTTATTGCGATGATAGTTGTTATGAGGATTGAAGGCTTCCACATTGGATCTTTCGAAATTAACATAGGTTCTCTCTAGATTTGGCGAACGACCCTCATCGCCAGAGTATTCACGTTGACTTTGTACCGGACTTGTTTCCAATGATCCTACCCGATTTTCGGAGATATAACGACGTTTGGGTTTATGTCTTGCCTTATCACGTTTCTTTTCTGAAATCACTGTGGTATATACTGCTTCCTCATTCTCCTCGGCACGATCATATTGATTGTGGCGACATTGTTTACTACGCTCAAATAATCCCGATGATTTTTCGTCCAATATACGTTGGACATCTGCAGCCGGGGGATTTATTGGACAATAAACCGAAGAGTCGGATGTATTATCAGTTGAGGTAATGGAAGATCTACGAACACTTTGTTGTGTTGTTGGTGGCCCCGGAAAATGTATTCGAGGTTCGCGTCTCTCACGGCCATTCTCATTTTCAAAGGAAAAATTCTGTATACCTCCATCACGGGATTCAGCGGTTGTACGACCCGTATCCAGAGCAGTAACACTTGATGTGGGACGTACCGATTGGACTTCGGATATAAGTTCATTACGGCTAGTGGTTCTATATACAAATATGAGAGTGGGTATTAAATCATCCCCACGAACAATTTTAAAAAAATGTCCATAACTTACCTATTGATTTCCTGATTTTTATGTCTCACATGTGATCTTCCCATTAGTAGCAGGGCTATGAGCAGCAGAAATAGCAACAGAATTGCTATTGAACTCACCACTATAAGGACGGTATTATTTTGTATGGAATCAATAAATCCCACTGAACCACTATGGGTTGCCGGGGCCAAGGGTGTAGCTTGAGGTTCTCTCATATAGGCTAGGATGGAAAATCGTTATGTATGTTTCGAAATTCTAAATATTTGGTTTACGTCGTTTACTTACGTTCAGCTTTCATGAAAATTTCTTTTCCCATCACTGTAGCCACTTCGGATTCGCTAACCAATTTCATATCATTTGCCGCCGTTACAGCCAATACAGGACGTCCATTTACAAAAACCGAATAGATAAGTTCCGTTTGATTGGCAATCGGTCTTTCATCGCTGTAAGGAAATAAAATTATATGAATATAACAATGTCGTTAAATTGCGCCGGTCGGTGATCTACGTCTCAAATACTCTATCATAGATTTGTATCATTTGACATTAGCACAATGAAAACATCAATAATTAGAAGGTACAACTTAAGAGTTTATTTCTTGTTTATAGGTTTGCAGGTATGCAGATTGGATCATAGAATCAAAAATTCAGTCAAAATCTCCCTTCTGTGTCCAAGATACTGACCAAACATTTATTAAAATTTACGAATTAAAGGAGATACTAGCAAGAGTTCAAAGAAATCGTGGAAATCAATGCGTGGTTACATGCACCCAAGATGGCCAACTCTCAGAGCCCGTAGGCCGAGATAAAATTTAAAATTTCTGCAGATGCTGACTACATAACTTCTTTTAGGCACATAAAGGATATTAAATATTTTTAATATTAGTACTTATATAAATCTACAGAATTCGATGAAAAAATTTCTTGAAAGCTTATTTACGACGTCCGAACCGATATTTTCAGACAACGAAAGTTTGATCGTGTCGGAAATAGGGTACCTCATTTTTTGATATCTGGTCAGAAAGAGAGAGAGACCTCACCCTTAGATCAAAGTTTAGCGAATTGCTTGACATTTTCAGGGAAAGCTGCGAGTGACGTATAGACAAACATCTGCTACTTTATTTTTGGTCGAGGAAAGGGACATCGTCTTTGCAAGACTTTTTTAAACACAGTGAAACAACAAAACTACTCCGATTTACTTGAAATTTACAGAGGACATGGGGGAGCTTATGAAGTTAATATTGGGTACCAGATTTTTTAATATTTAGACGGGAAGATGGAGCTCCCCATTGCCCGCCTGTTTGCAAATTGCTTCTTTCCGATTTGCTTCAAATTTCAGAGAAGTTTAGGGTTGCCTCTGGACAAAAAAAACACCAAATTTGTTTTTTGGATTTTTGATCTAGGAAGAAGACATCCGATTTACTTGAAATTTACAAGGAACGTGGGAGTAGGTGAGTAAATGAATATAAGGTACGTGATTGTGTGCTCGAGGAGTTACACCTTCTCCTTGCCTGATTTTTTGAAAATTGAAAGTTTTCAGAATTTCTTCAAACTTCTCTGATTTATTTGAAATTTACTGAACGGTAGATAGGGGCAACTCAATTTGCCCAATTTGCAAGTTTTCGGATTTTTTAAATATGCAGTGAAGGTAGAGGGTGATCCCCGTACATAAATTTTATGATCAGATTTTAAGGACTTATAAATATTTACTTTCTATCATTTATTTGTTTTTATGCAACTGAGATTGGATATTTATTTTTTTGCCATTCAGGGGATTTCCCCAGGCTATACTCTTTAAAAGAGTTCTCCGGTTCATTTTTATACCCTCCATCATAGGATGGGAGGTAAATTAACTTTGTCATTCCGTTTGTAACACATCGAAACATTGGTCTAAGACCTCATAAAGTATATATATTCTGAGTCGATCTAGATATATATCTGTCGGTCCGGCTATCCATCCGTCTGTGGAAATCACGCTAACTTTCGAACGAAACAAGCTATCGACTTGAAACTAGGCACAAGTAGTTGTTATTTATATACACAAAATTCACAAAATTTTCAAATTAAAGTCTTAATTGAGTCTTAAACAAGTATATACAGCAGTAAGTTCGGCCGGGCCGAATCTTAAATACCCACCACCATGAACCAAATATTAGGTTTTCCTTTGAAATTTCAGGAGGGCTTGAGGACTTGAGGACACTACCCGAAGATAAATTTAAAGATTTCACCTATGAGGACTATATCAGATTCTGGATTTATAAGAACCATTTTTGTTTGAGGTTTAGAGGAATCATTAACATCTCTTGTAAGTGTGCAAGAAAATTATAAAATAACGTCTTGATTTGAAATCTTAAATCTGTAGAAGTAAAATCTGGAAATTTTACATTGAGTTTCAAGCAATTTTCATGATCAGTGCGCCTCCTACACCCTCAAGAAGTGAAGTCGGTCTATATGGAGGCATTACCAAATGGACCGATAAAAACTTAATCCGATACACGTTTTTGTGAGCCTAAAATACCAGAATATTTACAATTTCAGGCATATCAGATAAAAACTACGGTTTCTAGAAACCCAAGGAGTTAAATCGGGAGATCGTTCTTATGGGGGCTATACTAAAATATGGACCGATACTCACCATTTTCGGCACACCTCTTTGTGACCCGAAAATACCTCTAGATTTCCAATTTCAGGCAAATAGAATAAAAACTTCGGATTCTAGAAGCCCAAGAAGTAAAATTGGGAAATTGGTCTATATGGGGGCTATACCAAAATATGGACCGATACTCACCATTTTCGGCACACCTCTTTATGGTCCTAAAATACCTCTAGATTTCCAATTTCAGACAAATTGGATAAAAACTACGGTTTCTATAAGCCCAAGACCCGAAATCGGGAGATCGGTCTATATGGGGGCTATACCAAAATATGGACCGATACTCACAATTTTTGGCACACGTATTTGCGGTCCTACAATACCTCTAGATTTCCAATTTCAGGTGAATTGAATAAAAACTGCGGTTTCTATAAGCCCAAGAAGTAAAATCGGGAGATCGGTCTATATGGGGGCTATACCAAAATATGGACCGATACTCACAATTTTTGGCACACATATTTGTGGTCCTACAATACCTCTAGATTTCCAATTTCAGATAAATTGAATAAAAACTGCGGTTTCTATAAGCCCAAGAAGTAAAATCGGGAGATCGGTCTATATGGGGGCTATACCAAAATATGGACCGATACTCACAATTTTTGGCACACGTATTTGTGGTCCTACAATACCTCTAGATTTCCAATTTCAGGTAAATTGAATAAAAACTGCGTTTTCTATAAGCCCAAGAAGTAAAATCGGGAGATCGGTCTATATGGGGGCTATACCAAAATATGGACCGATACTCACAATTTTTGGCACACGTATTTGTGGTCCTAAAATACCTCTAGATTTCCAATTTCAAGTAAATTGAATAAAAACTGCGGTTTCTATAAGCCCAAGAAGTAAAATCGGGAGATCGGTCTATATGGGGGCTATACCAAAACGTGGACCGATACTCACCATTTTTGGCACACCTCTTTATGGTCATAAAATACCTCCAGATTTCAAATTTCAGGCAAATTGGATGAAAACTACGATTTCTATAAGCCCAAGACCCCAAATCGGGAGGTCGGTTTATATGGGGACTATATCAAAACCTGGACCGATATAGCCCATCTTCGAACTTGACCTGCCTGCAGACAAAAGACGAGATTGTGCAAAATTTCAGCACGATTGCTTCATTATTGAAGACTGTAGCGTGATTACAACAGACAGACAGACAGACAGACAGACAGACAGACGGACAGACGGACATCGTTATATCGTCTTAGAATTTCTCCCTGATCAAGAATATATATACTTTATATAGTCGGAAATCGATATTTCGATGTGTTACAAACGGAATGACAAACTTATTATACCCCCGTCACCATTCTATGGTGGTGGGTATAAAAAATATTCAATTAAAAATTTAATTGATTCAACAAATTTTGTAATTGAAACAAAAATCAATCACAAAACTTAATAGTATCAACAAATTTGTTAATTGACTTTCAATTAATTGAAGACATGTCAATTAAAAAATTAATTGAATCAAATTAATTTCGTGATTGATTGCAAATTTCATCAGATCTGATTGAAAGTTGGTACGTGGTGTTAGTATACGACCTTTAACGCCCATGCAAAAATTGGTCCAAATCGGTTCATAATTGTATATTGCCCCCATATGAACCGATCCCCAGATTTGGCCTCCGGAGCCTCTTGGAGGAGCAAATTTCGTTCGATTCGGTTAAAATTTTGTACGTTATATTAGCATATGGTCTCTAACATTCTTTGAAAAAATTGGTCCATATTAGACTATAATTATATATAGGCCCAATATAAACCGATCCCCAGATTTATCCTCGGGAGGCTCTTGGAACATTAAATTTCTTGGAAGCCTTTAGTCAATGCATGGTTTTAAGCTGAGATCAGAAAACAACAACAATGCCTAAAGAACTAAAACCAACAATAACAAAACAAAACGAATGAAAAAAGAGGAAGCACGCTCAAAATAAACCCAGCCAACTGCACTCAAATCGATGATGTGACAGTGGCATAGGAAAAGGGATATGTTTGTACGAATTTATTTCGGCATAAGCCGGCTATCATGCAAACCCTTTTTTCGGAAGGTTCAAGTGTGGTTCATTGTTGGGTTTAATGAACTGCCTGAATTTATTCTGATAATTGGTTGATAGTTTTGCGGCAAGTAGAGGATGCTGATGAGGAATGAGGTAATTCCGAAACGTGCGTCCATCCAACCATCTTGCAGTCAATAGGGCTTTGCCCAAATAAATTTGACAAACATTCTTTTCACTGTTGGTTAAGCTACACTTGTAGTTTAGTCAATGCATGGTTTTAAGCTGATTAAAGAACAAAAACCAACAATAACAAAACAAAACGAATAGTAATAGTAATAAAATTTTGACAAAATTTTCTATAGTAATAAAATTTTGACACAATTTTCTATAAAAATAAAATTTTGCTAGATTATTTTTGGGGATAGGCTATATATAACTATAGACCGATATGGACCAATTTTGACATGGTTGTTAGCGGCCATATACTAGCGCAATGTACCAAATTTCATCACGTACCAAATTTCAACCGGGATGAATTTTGCTCCCCAATAGCTCCGGAGGTCAAATCTGGGGATCGGTTTAAATGGGGGTTATACATAATTAAGACCGGCATGGACCAATTTTTGCATGGTTGTTAGATACCATATAGGGAGCCACCGTGGTGCAATGGTTAGCATGCCCGCCTTGCATACACAAGGTCGTGGGTTCGATTCCTGCTACGACCGAACACCAACAAGTTTTTCAGCGGTGGATTATCCCACCTCAGTAATGCTGGCGACATTTCTGAGGGTTTCAAAGCTTCTCTAAGTGGTTTCACTGGAATGTGGAACGCCGTTCGGACTCGGCTATAAAAAGGAGGTCCCTTGTCATTGAGCTTAACATGGAATCGGGCAGCACTCAGTGATAAGAGAGAAGTTCACCACTGTGGTATCACAATGGACTGAATAGTCTAAGTGAGCTTGATAAATCGGGCTGCCACATAACCTAACCTAACCTAGATACCATATACTAACACCACGTCCAAATTTCAACCGGATCGGGTGAAATTTGCTTCTCTTAGAAGGTCCGCAAGCCAAATCGGGGGATCGGTTTATATGGGGGCTACATATAATTTTGGACCGATGTCGACCAGTTTTTGCATGTTTGTTAAAGACCATATACTAACACCATGTACCAAATTTCAACCGGATCGGATTAATTTTGCTCCTCCAAGAGGCTCCGCAAGCCAAATCTGGAGGCCGGTTTGGGACTATACGTAAAAGTGGTCCAATATAATCCATTTGCAATACCATCCGGCCTACATCAATGACAACTACTTATGCCAAGTTTCAAGTCGATAGCTTGTTTCGGTCGGAAGTTAGCGTGATTTCAACAGACGGACGGACGGACATGCTTAGATCGACTCAGAATTTCATTTTGTATTTATTACATGATTTGCCTGTATTTATTACATGATTTGCCTGAAATTCGAAATCTAGAGGTATTTTTAGACCATGAATAAGAGTACCGAAATTGAGGTATATCGGTCCATTTTTTGGTATAACCCCCATATAGACTGATCTCTCGATTTTTACTTCTATATTTTCTGGCCGATTTGTTTGAAATTGAAAATCTGGAGGTATTTTAAGATCACAAATATGTGAGTAGCAAATGGTGCCTATCGGTCCATGTTTTGGTATAGCCCCCATATACACCGATCTCCCGGCGTTATTTCTTGGGCTTCTAGAATCCGTAGTTTTTATCCGATTTGCTAGAAATTATTAATCTATAATAAAATTTTAGGCAAACGAAATTTCTTTTTCTTATAAAGTGTTTTCGTTTATTCAACGATTGTCTCTAAAATTTGTGTCAAATGAAAACTGATCATGAAAATTGCTTCAAACTGAAAGTAAAAGTTCCAGATTTTACTCATCGTATTTAAATAAATGCGGAAAAATCTACAGATTTAAAATTTTAAATCAAGGCGTAATTTCAGCATATACACCATATGTTTATATTTTCTCTAAAACTCAAACAAAATTGGTTCTCATAAATCCAGAATCTTATCTGGTATTCATAGGTAGAATCTTTAAAGTTTGTCTTCGGGAGCTGGCTCGTTTGGGAGAAGATTTGTCATCAAACCCCCTACAATTCTATATATTATCAAGTAACCCACTACGACGAAGAGTTTTCATACTAAACTATTATACTTGATTCATGGTGGTGGGTATTTAAAATTCAGCCCGGCCGAATTTATTGCTGTATATACTTGTTTTTTACTAACATTGTGTTCCACCCTAGTGCATTATCCGGCCCGCCCGACTTTAGACTTTCCTTACTTGTTTGGAATCGCTTTATACCCACGTTTAGCTCATAAAATCTTTGCGACATACTTAAAAACGAAAAATTTCATTGGGCTGTGGAAAATTTCCAAAAAAAATAATATTATTAAATATTTTTTTTTTGCAATTAAAAAAGGCTGGTGAGTTAGCGAATCGAATGAGGTAGCAAGGCTAGGAACTACCTTACATATTCCAGGGGAACTAGAATCTGTTGGATGGCTACTTGCTCTTACTGCATGTGAAGGCTGTTATGAGGGGAAATGTTCGATGGGAGAATTGCAACGGTTGTAACGACACCAAGCAAATATGGCCCCATTAAAACTTAAACCGTACAATAGATATGCTAGTGTTCTCAAGACATCAGATATCACTCATACATCAGATATCACTCCTGATACCTGCTACAACGGGTCGCTGCCTGATAGGCGATTTTGCCAAAAATATTGGTGAGATGTATAATGACTACCCAGCAAAAAATTTGAAGTTGTTTCAAAAAAATTTCTTTTAAAGCGCACTCCGGAATTCCCATCAAGTTTTTTACACTTCCAATGCAGTCATCCCGAAAATCCCATCCCGTCATCCCGAAACCGGTTAACCGGTTAAAACCGAAATTATAAAACTTAGTGAAAATTAGTTTAATAACTCATTTTATTAAAAAAATCATTGTAATAAAATTAACAATTTATAGAACATTGACTAGAAAATTGAATGCCGTTAAAATGCTCCTTTTGCGCTGAAACTACTCGTTGACTGATTGTAACATATATAAGTTTTCTAAAAGATTTTTTTTCTTTTCTGAGGACCGACATTTTAGACAGACAATGTTGTTTGTCTAAAATGTCTGTCCAAACAAATACAAATAGATTTGAGACAATGTCACAACGGTTCTAATAAATTCGGGTTTATTTGAGCTCAAAGAAACGACTTTATAACTAAGTTGAATGTCGTTTGACCAAAGTCTCTTCATTTACTTAGTGAAACTGTGTTGTAAGTACCCTACGGGAAATGGATCAACCCCAGGACCGGTACACGGTTAGTCCCTGGTGTGTATGGACCAGTCACAGTTCTGGTCCAAGCGTATGGAATGGACCGGTCACTTTAACATGGGTTTGTCATTGGACTCATCACAAAGGACACGTCGTGGAACAACTTAGTAGGACTATCCCATAGATAACTGCTCATGAACCTCATTAGGACCCTGTTTCCATCTGTATCACACCAGAAAGGAATATGTTAAACAATATACAATTCTGATAGTTGTATTGTAGTAAAAGTGTGGATTCAAAGAGATTTTAATATCAAGTGAGCATACAAATCAATATATTAAAGGGTGATACGGTCAAAATTTGGTCAATATAAACTTGACGTATTTCTTTCAATTTTGCATTGAACCTGAACACCCCTCATTTTGAAGGTGTGTGTGTGTAGAATGTTGCTCCTATTTTGATTTTGGAATTCACTCTTCAGTTGTCGAAATGCCGTCCAAGCAAGAAGAACAGCGTATCAAAATTTTGCTCGCGCATCGCGAAAATCCCAGCTACTCGCACGCACAGCTGGCAAAATCGCTAAAAGTTGCCAAATCAACCGTTACAAATGTACTTAAGTTTTTGGGGAACGTTTGTCGACAGCCAGGAAGTCTGGATCGGGGGGAAATCGAAAACCGGAAGCCGCTGAGACGACAAAGAGAGTTGCCGGTAGTTTCAAGCGAAACCCTAACCTCTCTCCCCGATATGCCGCAAATAAGCTGGGTGTATCGTCTACAACCGTGCATCGAAAAACGAGCCGGGCTATCGACTTACAAGAAGGTAGTGACTCCAAATCGCGATGATAAACAAAATACGACGGCCAAAGCGCGATCCCGGAGGATGTACCCGACGAAGTTTGACTGCGTGGTAATGGACGACGAAACCTACGTCAAAGCCAACTACAAGCAGCTTCCGGGACAGGAGTTTTATACGGCAAAAGGAAGGGGAAAGGTAGCAGATATTTTCAAGCACATAAAACTGTCAAAGTTCGCAAAAAAATATCTGGTTTGGCAAGCCATCTGTACCTGTGGCTTGAAAAGCAGCATTTTCCTAGCTTCCGGGACTGTAAACCAAGAAATTTACGTGAAAGAGTGTTTGAAGAAATTTAATTTGATTTTTTAAATAAACGATTTCACCGATTTACACGCGTTTTCCCTTGACCAAATTTTGACCGTATCACCCTTTATATGACAATTAAAAATCTTGATAAACTGGAGGACTATTACCAGTCCTGTACTCGTAATGGGTCTATTAGTGGCAATTTGCACTAATTTCGCGTAGGGCAGTGATTTGTTTCTCACCTTCAGTATATCTCTGCAAAAAGTTCCACTTATGGAAGAAATATATGAAAAATAGAAAGAAATTTCGTTGAAACACAGAAAACCCGGTAACCGATGGTCAAAAACCGGTTTTCACGGTTAACCGAAAATGCCAATTTTTTCATTATCCGGTTTCGACTTGTGTAACTAAATCCGGTTAACCGGTGTCGGTTTTGGACACCCTAGATGCAATCCTTTTGGACAAGTCTTAGAAAGGAAAAAACAAAATAAAAACTTAAAAAATATTTTTTAGAAAAAAACCAACCAAACGAGCCAGTGTGGTAGCAGCAACATCGCTGATTTCCGAAGGAGATCGAAATATCGAATTATAAAAAAATGAAACAGAAAATAAAACTTTGACCTCGAGCTTGAATTTACAAAAAGAAAACAGAAGGTAATAAACAAAAAGGTAAAAAAAAACAAAAACAACAAACTTAGAAAAAATAAGTAGCACAAAAAATTGCAACTAGTGAGATTTGAACCGGAGTTCTTTATTTTTTCATTCCTAATAATAAAGAACATCTCAGGAAGTAGTTAGAATGTCATGCCGTGGTGTCATATTAGGTTCATATCACAAACATTTGAATAGACATTTTGATGAATCGTGTTCAATGGCGTTTGCGGCTGAGTGTGCAAAAGCGTTGTGTTATGGTGCCAACAGACCCAGGTTCAACCCCTGGTGGAAGCGAAGAAGTTTTTCAATTTGTAAAAATTAGATAATAAGAAAATAAAAGTGTAACAAACAAGTAAGTAAAGTAAGTAAAGTCGGGCGGGGCCGGCTATATTATACCCTTCACCCCTATGTAGGCCAAAATTTGTGTTACCATCTCAACTACTTCACATTTGCTGGAAGCTATATAAAGGAGACAATTTTTTTTAATTCCACAAAATTAAAAGAATTAAAATTTAAATCGGCTAACGCTATCCAGTTAATTGGAGGAAACTTCCATTGAAAATGGGTATAACATGTGTAACAGTCTACCATATTTCCCCAACTCTGATGTACATATATATATGGGAGCTATATATAATCTGATTTTGACTAAATTTGACATGTATAGTTAGAATAATAATTCTGCGGAATTTCTATGCGGAATTTCACGTAAATGGGAGTATAACTTTGGCCCCCCTGGTCATATGAGTGCAAATCGGACGGAAGATATATATGAGAGCCATATCTAAATCTGAACCGATTTCAATTACAATTACCGATACTACTAAACGTACTCCTTGTGCGAAATTTGAAGCAAATCACGGCAAAACCCTGGATTTTGAGGCCATATAAGTTCAAATCGGACGAAAGATATATATGGGAGCTATATCTAAATTTGAACCGATTTCAATCAAATTTACCAAGCATTCGTAGAATGTCAATTCTACCCTTTGTGCATAGAAATAAATAGAAATTTGCTATAGAAATAAAATTTTGACAAAACTTTTTATAGAAAAAACATTTCGATAAAATTTTCTATAAAAAAAAAAACTTTGAAAAAATTTTCTGTCAATATTCCACATATGTATATGGCCTTAAAATAAATAAAAAAAAAATAATTTCGATTGTTCGAAATATTTCAAATAAATTGATATGTGCGTTAAAATGGATCTATACAGCCCATCTGCTAGTCTAACATTCTAGAAAACTTAAAAAGATAGCCTTAATTGGAAGTTGATATTCATTTACAATCATGCTGTACATTGATCGAATGAATAACGCAATGGAAACTAATTCGCGTAAAAACTTTCTTAGTTACAAAAATATGAAGTGTTTTAAAAAATTTGGTTTAGCCGGAGTCGGAGTCGAGCAAAATTTTTACGACTCCGACTCCAGCAAAATCTTTAGATTCCGACTCCAAGACTCCGACTCCGGCTCCTGGTTTAATTACGGAATTTTTTGCGGTGTACGTCTAATAAATTTTCTTGAATGTTTCATTGATATCAGCGTTTGTAATACAGTTTAGATAATATTTTCTTCAATATTTTCCTTAATTATACCGTCCACCATAGGATGGGGGGTATATTAACTTTGTCATTCCGTTTGTAACACATCGAAATATTGCTCTAAGACCCCATAAAGTATATATATATATTCTGGGTCGTGGTGAAATTCTGAGTCGATCTGAGCATGTCCGTCCGTCCGTCCGTCTGTTGAAATCACGCTAACTTCCGAACGAAACAAGCTATCGACTTGAAACTTGGCACAAGTAGTTGTTATTGATGTAGGTCGGACGGCATTGCAAATGGGTCATATCGGTCCACTTTTACGTATATCCCCCATATAAACGGACCCCAAATTTGGCTTGCAGACCCTCTAAGAGAAGCAAATTTCATCCGATCCGGCTGAAATTTGGTACATAGGTTAGGTTAGGTTAGGTTATGTGGCAGCCCGATGTATCAGACTCAGTAAGACTATTCAGTCCATTGTGATACCACAGTGGTGAACTTCTCTCTTATCACTGAGTGCTGCCCGATTCCACGTTAAGCTCAATGACAAGGGACCTCCTTTTTATAGCCGAGTCCGAACGGCGTTCCACATTCCAGTGAAACCACTTAGAGAAGCTTTGAAACCCTCAGAAATGTCACCAGCATTACTGAGGTGGGATAATCCACCGCTGAAAAACTTTTTGTTGTTCGGTCGAAGCAGGAATCGAACCCACGACCTTGTGTATGCAAGGCGGGCTTGCTAACTATTGCACCACGGTGGCTCCCAATTTGGTACATGGTGTCAGCATATGATCTCTAACAACCATGCAAAAATTGGTCCACATCGGTTCATAATTATATATAGCCCCCATATAAACCGATCCCCAGATTTGCCTTGCGGAGCCTCTTGGAAGACCAAAATTCATCTGATTCAGTTGAAATTTGGTACGTGGTGTTAGTATATGGTATCCAACAACCATGCAGGAATTGGTTCATATCAGTCCATAATTATATATAGCCCCCTTATAAACCGATCCCCAGATTTGACCTCCTGTGCCTTTTGGAGAAACAAAATGCATCCGATCTGGTTGAAATTTGGTACGTGGTGATAGTATATGATATTTAACAACCATGCCAAAAGTGGTCCATATCAGTCCATAATCATATATAGCCCCCATATAAACCGATACCGAGATTTGGTTTTGTAGCCTCTTGGAGGATCAAATTTCATCCTAGTGAGTTGGAATTTGGTACATAGTGCTAGTATATGGCCGTTAACAACCATGCCTAACTAAGACCATATCGGTCTATAGTTATATATAGCCCTCAGATAAATCGATCCCTAATCACACAAAAATTAGTCCATATCAAGTACATAATTCTATATAGCCCACATATTTCAATTCTGGCTCTCTACGTACCGTTCAAAAAGTCCATATCGATTCGTAATTATTTGTAGACTTAACTATACATAACTTTTTTGTCTAATATATACCACGTCTGAACTAAGTCACAATTTAGAAAACGATGTTAAGAAGTTTTAAGATACCACAACCCAAGTAATTCGATTGTGAATGACAGTCTTTCGTAGAAGTTTCTACGCAATCCATGGTGGAGGGTACATAAGATTCGGCCTGGCCGAACTTACGGCCGTATATACTTGTTTTGCAATATTTTCCTTATTGTTAGGTTCATTTATTTTAGTGTCAAATAAAAAAATATTAAAAAGAACAAATTTATTTTATTTTCTGTATAACGAAGTAAATATCCAGTCGCTTTGAATTCGCCATAGAGATATGCGAGTGTATTCCTAAATGTCTAATTAGCTATGTAAATCGTATGCATATTAGACAACCCCATATTGATTTGGAGTAGTCAGGGAATAGGCAAAAAATCATACCTACGAATTTGTATTGGAAAACTAAGCTCCTATAATAGTTTTTTTTGCTATGCAATTCAAAACATTCTACCTTTAACTTACATTCTATCATTGATATCACCATCATATATGCCAGACACTCCACCAAAGGTTCCACTATCACCGTCAGCATTGCTTCGTTCCACATCTTCCTCAGTCAGTTGTGTGATATTGTGAATGACAACACGCACCTGGTTATCACGAATACTCAATGGTGGTAATAACGAAGGAGGACTTTGTGTGGGTTGAGGTCTTGGTTGAGGTTGCAAAACTCTTACAGTTTGTGGCAATACTAAGGGAGCCATTATTTGCTTTTCCAATTTTGGAGCATTCTCTTGTATTAGTTCCCATGGAGCTGGTGTACTATGAGCAGCTATTATATCAGAGGATTCCGCTTGTATATCTGTATCAGAATATTGATACGACAAAGTTGTTGTTTCTGTCATATTCTCCTCGGATGATGTTATCAATTCCGACTTGGTATTTATAGGATATGTGGATGACGAAGGTAAATGATGATCGTTTTTCGATGTATTATTGACAGCCATATCCAAGAGCTCGACATCATAATCAGGAGGTTCTGAAAAATTTACAAATGTAAAGAAAAAAGGGGGTAATTGATTTCTAGTAATTGAAAAAAGAACAAGTGAATAAACAAGCGGACTAAAAGAGTTCTCAATTAGATTACTTTGTGGCAAATTTTACGCCGATCGGTTAGAAAATGAACGCAATCTGACCCCATTTATCGAAATCGGACGATATATAAATAAGGGAGCTATATCTAATTTGATCCAATTTCATCCAAATTCAATAGCGTTCTTCCTTGTACCAACAAAACGCCATATACAAAATTTCATCAAAATCGGTTAATAATTGCGACCAGAATCCTGCGAACAACAAATACATGGACCAAGCGCTATTTTATGAGGTCTAAAATCAATATGTCTTGTAGGCACATTTTTTGGCAGATCAAAGTTATTATACCCTGACCACAATGTGGTTTAGGGTATAAAAATGACCAAATGAATTAGGCAGTCCATTATAAAAAATCGTGTCAGATATATTCTGCGTCATATTTTTGGCGGGTCGGCGGATTGGGTTCAACGCTTACAAACACCAAGAATGCTTGATCAACTGCACTGAAAGAATTTTCTTTGCCGAGAAACGAAATTTTGACAAACGAAGTTTTCTTTTGAAGCTCTTGTGTGTTTTTAAAGCTCTTCCCAATTTTTTTTTTCTCACTTTAGAATTTTATATACCTTTTATTGTTGTTACATTTTCTGCATCCTGCGCATTTTTATTATGCCTACGGTCACGGCCCGCTGTTAGAGATATCCCCGATATTTGTTGAGCTCCATTTATGCCCAAATGTTTTGTTTGTTGCCTTTAGAAAGAAAGAGAGAAAACAATTTAATAAAAAACTTAAATATAATTCAAAATTCTAAAGCTTACCTCGTAAAGGCCAGTCGATAGAGCCGGGCTAATTTCTCTTCCAACATGGGATAATCTTTTTGTGTATAAAATCCCGACATAACTGTTAGCAGCCAATAGCGTCTATCAGTGGCCGAGTAATTCAATGGTGGCATACCAGGACCAGTCCATGTACCATCAATACCCACTGTGCCTTCTCCATAACAGTCCAAACAAATGGGGATATCAACTTCCTGTACAAGAAATATAAATATATATTATGTTAGTATATTAAAAAGTAAATAATATTAGTATTAGTATTAGTATTAGTATTAGTATTAGTATTAGTATTAGTATTAGTATTAGTATTAGTATTAGTATTAGTATTAGTATTAGTATTAGTATTAGTATTAGTATTAGTATTAGTATTAGTATTAGTATTAGTATTAGTATTAGTATTAGTATTAGTATTAGTATTAGTATTAGTATTAGTATTAGTATTAGTATTAGTATTAGTATTAGTATTAGTATTAGTATTAGTATTAGTATTAGTATTAGTATTAGTATTAGTATTAGTATTAGTATTAGTATTAGTATTAGTATTAGTATTAGTATTAGTATTAGTATTAGTATTAGTATTAGTATTAGTATTAGTATTAGTATTAGTATTAGTATTAGTATTAGTATTAGTATTAGTATTAGTATTAGTATTAGTATTAGTATTAGTATTAGTATTAGTATTAGTATTAGTATTAGTATTAGTATTAGTATTAGTATTAGTATTAGTATTAGTATTAGTATTAGTATTAGTATTAGTATTAGTATTAGTATTAGTATTAGTATTAGTATTAGTATTAGTATTAGTATTAGTATTAGTATTAGTATTAGTATTAGTATTAGTATTAGTATTAGTATTAGTATTAGTATTAGTATTAGTATTAGTATTAGTATTAGTATTAGTATTAGTATTAGTATTAGTATTAGTATTAGTATTAGTATTAGTATTAGTATTAGTATTAGTATTAGTATTAGTATTAGTATTAGTATTAGTATTAGTATTAGTATTAGTATTAGTATTAGTATTAGTATTAGTATTAGTATTAGTATTAGTATTAGTATTAGTATTAGTATTAGTATTAGTATTAGTATTAGTATTAGTATTAGTATTAGTATTAGTATTAGTATTAGTATTAGTATTAGTATTAGTATTAGTATTAGTATTAGTATTAGTATTAGTATTAGTATTAGTATTAGTATTAGTATTAGTATTAGTATTAGTATTAGTATTAGTATTAGTATTAGTATTAGTATTAGGTAAGCAGGTCGATTTCTAGGATTTTAGACATGATACTAACCGAACCCGGCCCGCTTCCCAGCGCCTTCCTGATTATAAGAGACTAAGAACTATCGCATTTACTTCGAAGTAATTTTTAAGGAATATTTTGATAAAAATGTGAATTCGGAAATTCGAAGTAAAATTTTTTCGACTATGGGTTACCGATTTTTTATCGCTGGATCACAGAACCGAAATTCTGGTGGCATTTCTGAGTGTTTCAAGCTTATCTAAGTGGTTTCATCTCATTATGGAATGCCGTTCGGATTCGGCTATTAAAATGAGGACCATTGTCATTGAACTAACAAGTATATACGGCCGTAAGTTCGACCAGGCCGAATCTTATGTACCCTCCACCATGGATTGCATAGAAACTTGTACTGACAATCTTTCGTCCACAATCCACTAGGGATCCAATAGGGACCCACAAATTGGCAAGCATTGAGTAAAACACGTCAGCTTTCACACGCGGATATCTTTATCCATTCAAAGAATCCGTTACAGAATTATTTCCAAAAAAGCGATTTGGAACCACTGTGCGGTTCCGCCACCGACAAAAATGGGTCGGCTTCATTCTCTGGTCTGTACTCTAATTTTATGGGTCCTAGATTTAAAGTTAGCTACCTCTCTAAAAATTGTCCTTATTTTAAAGAAGTCGCATCTTTGACTCGGAATCAATACTTAAACCTTAACTAAACTTTTATTGAGTTTAGATAGATTGACAGATGAGTACCTTCGTTAATATATTTAGATATAGCTCCCATATATATCTTTTGCCCGATTTACACTAATATGACCACAGAGGCCAAAGTTGTACTCTGATTTGAAATGTTGCACAGGTAGTAGAATTAACATATCAAAAAAGTTTACTTGGATCCAAAGATTTTGACCTTCTCTTAAGGATTTTGGTATTGATTCCGAGCCAAAGATAAACCGCATCTTTATAATAAAGAAATGTTTTAGCGACCTATCTGGCTTTAAATCTAGGACAAATAAGATTGAAATTAGGATACAGATCTCATTTATCAATTTGTCATTCTCTTTTCGCGGTTTATTAATAAAGTTACTCACGTACAAACAAATGCCAGTTTAAAAATCCAAATTATAACGGATACTTCAAAGTTAAAAAATTTTTCTTAATTCCAAAAAAAAACTCTAAACCAATCCTCAAACTAAATATTAAATCCTCAAAATAAGTCTTAGCCTATATTGAAGCGTTTTTATCTTAAATCTAAAGTTTCAATATTTCAGTTAATTTAAGGAAAATTTCTTTAAATCAAAAATGTGTTTCTTTACTTTAAGGAAAATTAGCCTTAGTTCAAAGACATGCGACTTTAACGCAGGGACGCAAATTTACAAAATTTGTGTCCTAAATTTAATGAAAAAAATTTTTGAAGCAAAGATTATAAACTTTATTTTAATTAAAATGTCATTATTTTAAAGAAATTTGTCCTTAACCCGTTCGACCCTAAAGTTGCCTGTGGGCAACTTTTTGTGTTTTGAGACTCACTGTCCGCGCTGTTTTTGTTCATAAAACTGTAATGGTATCAAAAGCTACAAGTGTTTTCTTCAAGTTGGATGAAAAATCAGCTAATTTGGTTGTCAATTAGCAAAAAAATTTTCATTAATACGCACGTACCTCAAGAAAAAAATATTTGCGAATTTAAAAAGAGGTTTTTATACATATCACTTTTTTCAAAAATTACAACTAAAATGTTGAAAGTTTTTATTAAATCTATTGTAGTACATGTCAAATAAAATATTTCTGGAAGTCAAATCTTAGAATTGCAAAAAAACAACAGATGAGAAATTTTTGAAAATGAAAAGTTGCCTGTGGGCAACTTTGGGCAATTGTGGTAGTAAAATTACATATTTTTGAACATAAGACCTGGAGAAAAAAGGTTTGAAAAACAATGATTTTGAAAAAATTTTGAACTTCAATAGGGATGTTCCAGTGACGAGAAATGCGGCGATGATGTGGAAAACATATCTGCAGTGCAGTGGAGAATTTGGAAGGAATCGTAAAAAGGGAGGAATCCACTTCTTGACAACATACTAGTGGATTATTTGCACGAATATTGGCGCTTTATAATACTTCGGTTTTTTTACACCTCCAGTTAAATTGACATGGGTTAAAAACAAAAAAAAAAACAAAACATTTTCGTGAGTCACGCGTGATTCACGCGAAGCCGTGAATGAAATTTAAACGAAATCTCGTGAATGTGCGTGAACTGGATTAAAGAAAAATGTGTGAGGCGTGAGTAAAAATCAAATTGAGTTCGTGATTTTGAGTGAGTAAACTTTCTCCGAAATCACGCTCCCGATAAAAATTTACTTTCACGATCCAACTCACGCTCAAGATAAAATTCATGTTAACGATAAAATGCATGTTCACGATAAAATTCACACTCACGGTAAAACAGACACAAAAAGTCACACTCACGAACTAATTCACGTTCACGATTAAATTCAAGCTCACCGACTTTAATCACCTTTACTTATTTAATCACGCTTAAGATTTCAATAGCGTGAGTCACGAGAAGTTTCGTTAATTACCAGAATTTTATTGAGCCACGAAAATTGTCGTGTTCCGAAAATATTCGTGACTCACGAGATTTGTCGTGAATTACGAAATTTGTCGTGAATCGTATGAAAGCGTGAGACATAAGCATCGTTCATGTGTGAGCGTGCGCGAGTATGACTTTTCATTTCGTGAATTCATTTCGTGGCCGTGAATTCCTACCCAAATGGCGTGCGTGAGTATAAATATTTCTTCGTGAATGTGTTTGAGCGTGATTGAAATTCTACTCACGCGCGCATCTAAGTATATATTTACTGTAAGCTAACAAAAAATTTAACAAAAATCCAATAAAACGTAATACGTCTATCATTACAATACAAACTATTTTGTAGTCACAATTGCCCAAAGTTACCCACAGGCAACATTCTCTACCGCCTAAACGAATGGGCGTGGCGTCCCGAAATTTTGGCTAGACGCTTCTTAAAAGACTTCAACATGATTAAAAGTAAAAAAAAATTTTAGCGATACCTATAAAAATTCGGGGTCGAAAGGAATAATAGTGTGTAAATTTCGCATCCTAAAATTTAGGTTGCGTAATCTTTAATATCATGTAAGTATTTTTGTAGTGTAATCTTGCCAACTTTTATAGAAATCGGTTCAGATTTAGATATAGCTCCCATATATAAGTTTCGCCTGATATACACTAATATAAGCACAGAGGGCAAAGTTTTACTCCGACTTACTTGAAACTTTGCACAGGGAGTAGAATTAAGTTTCTGGATATGCACGCCAATTTTGGTTGAGATCGGTTAAGATTTAGATATAGCTCCCATATATATCTTTCGCCAGATTTTCCATCATATGACCACAGAGGCCAAAGTTGTAATCCTATTTACGTGAAATTTTGCACAGGGAGTAGAATTATCACTCTAACTATACTTGCTAAATTTGGTCGAAATCGGTTCAGATTTAGATATAGCTTCCATATACATTTATGTTTTTTCCAAATGGCCAAAATACCCTTTTGCGAAATTGCCTCAAAATTGGTTCAGATTTAAATGTTTCTTTTTACTAACATTGTGTTCCACCGCGGACATTAGCCAACTTAACAGGTTGGCTGATAAGTCCCCGGTCTAACAAAGGAAAATAAATTTTTTGTCAAAATTTGTTTTTATTATTCAACATAGTGCCCTTCAAGAGCGATACAACGATTCGACCTTCCAATTTTTTGATACCATTTTGGTAGTACTCCTTCGGTTTTGCCTCAAAATAGGCCTCAGTTTCGGCGATCACCTCTTCATAGCAGCCAAATTTTTTCCCTGCGAGCATCCCTTTGAGGTCTGAGAACAAGAAAAAGACGCTGTGGGGCTAGATCTGGATAATACGGTGGGTGGGGAAGCAATTCGAAGTCCAATTCATGAATTTTTGCCATCGTTCTCAATGACTTGTGGCACGATGCGTTGTCTTAGTGGAACAACATTTTTTTCTTCTTCATATGGGGCCGCTTTGCCGCGATTTCGACCTTCAAACGCTCCAATAACGCCATATAATAGTAACTGTTGATGGTTTTCCCTTCTCAAGATAATCGATAAAAATTATTCCATGCGCATCCCAAAAAACAGAGGCCATTACTTTGCCAGCGGACTTTTGAGTTTTTCCACGCTTCGGAGATGGTTCACCGGTCGCTGTCCACTCAGCCTACTGTCGATTGGACTCAGGAGTGTAGTGATGGAGCCATGTTTCATCCATTGTCACATATCGACCGAAAAACTCGGGTGTATTACGCGTTAACAGCTGCAAACACCGCTCAGAATCATCAACACGTTGTTGTTTTTGGTCAAATGTGCACAGAGCTTCCAAATATTGATGAATGATATGACCAACACGTTCCTTTGATATCTTCAAGGCCTCTGCTATCTCGATCAACTTCATTTTACGGTCATTCAAAATCATTTTGTGGATTTTTTTTGATGTTTTCGTCGGTAACCACCTCTTCCGGGCGTCCACTGCGTTCACCGTCCTCCGTGCTCATTTCACCATGCTTGAATTTTGCATACCAATCAATTATTGTTGATTTCCCTGGGGCAGAGTCCGGAAACTCATTATCAAGCCAAGTGTTTGCTTTCACCGTATTTTTTCCCTTCAGAAAACAGTATTTTATCAAAACACGAAATTCCTTTATTCCCTTTCTTTCACAATAACAAAAGTTGCTTCACAAAAGACGCTCTATCTCACAAACGTCACAGACGTCAAATTTTGACACGAATCATTTGAAGGTTGGTACTATATAAAAATAATATGCATTTAATACTAGCGACACCATCTATGTGTCAGATCGGGGACTTATCAGCCAACCTGTTAAATTTAAAGTCTAATAATTTTGTAGAAATCTAACAAATTTTGTCCAGATCGGGTCAGATTTAACAAGTATATACAGCCATAAGTTCGGCCAGGCCGAACCCTTATGTACCCTCCACCATGGATTGCATAGAAACTTGTATTAAAGACTGTCATCCACAATCGAATTACTTGCGTTGCGGTAACACTTGCTGATGGCAAGGTATCATAAAACTTAACACCGTCTTCTCAATTGTAAGTTAGTCCATACGGGGTATATATTAAACAAAACAAGACCGATTAAATACGTAAATAATTCAGTTTGACAAAATTTTCTATAGAAATAAAATTTTGACAAAATTTTCTATAGCAATAAAATTTTTACAAAATTTTCTATGGAAATAAAATTTTATTTTTAAGCAATACTTATCATAGTTTCGGCTATAGGTCGATTAAAAAACATAGGATTGATGTTCTTATTTAAGTTTTATTTCCAATATTTCGGTTGGCTCCGTCAAAACATTTTTCAAGGATTTATTCTGGTGTGCACAGCTTCACACACTTCATGTTTTACACACCTGAATAAATCCTTGAAAACGGTTTTGACGAAGTCAACCGAAATATTGAAAATAAAACTTAAATAAAAACATCAATCCTATGTTTTTTAATCGACCTATAGCCGAAACTATGATAAGTATTGCTAAAAAATAAAATAAAAAGGTCAACGATAATCAATCAGAAATAGAAATAAAATTTTGACAAAATTTTCTATAGAATTTTTTTTTTTATCGTTACATAATTTTTTTTCTGGTCCGCATTTTTTGTTTAACGTTAAAGAATATATAAACTTATTGTACTAATGAATTTATCTTCAAGCTGGCTTACCATAGCTGAATGACTAAATAAGTAAATAAATAAATAAATAAATAAATAAAATCCAATGAAGGACTGGGGAATTCTTCCTACTTAAATATGAGCTAAATTATTAGTTTTTTTTTGCCCAAAAGAATAGCAACAACCGAATTCCAATTACACCCAACAACAACAATGCAGCAATTTTAAATTAAGCCAAACGAAGTTTCAACAACCCACAAAACGGCGAAGAAAGCAACTACAGGGATTGATGGCAACTACAACAACAATGATGTGAAGTCTGAGTAAGATTTTCCACTTCCACAAAAGTTGAAGGTACCACCAGTAATCATAAATTTTGCTGGGTATAGTAATAAAATTTTGACAAAATTTTCTATAGTAAAATAATTTTGACAAAATTTTCTATAGTACAAAAATTTTGACAAAATTTTCTATAGAAATAAAATTTGGGTAGATTATTTTTGGGAATCGGCTATATATAACTATAGACCGATATGAACCAATTTTGGCATGGTTGTTAGAGGCCATATACTAACGCAATATACCAAATTTCACCACGTACCAAATTCCAACCGGGTCGGATGAATTTTGCTCCTCCAATAGCTCCGGAGGTGAAATCTGGGGATCGGTTTAAATGGGGGTTATATATAATTAATACCGGTGTGGACCAATTTTTGCATGGTTGTTAGAGATCATATACTAACACCACGTACCAAATTTCAACCAGATCGGGTGAATTTTGCTCTTCCAAGGGGCTCCGGAGGTCAAATCTGAGGATCGGTTTATATGGGGGCTATATATAATTATGGACCGATGTGAACCAATTTTTGCATGGTTATTAGAGAACATATACTAACACCATGTACCACATTTCAACCGGATCGGATAAAATTTGCTTCTCTTAGAGGCTCCGCAAGCCAAATCTGGGGATCGGTTTATATGGGGGCTACATATAATTATGGACCGATTTGGACCAATTTTTGCATGGTTGTGGGAGACCATATACTAACACCATGTACCAAATTTCAACCGGATCGGATGAATTTTGCTCCTCCAAGAGACTCCGCAAGCCAAATCTGAGCGTCGGTTTATATGGGGGCTATACGTAATAGTTTCCGATATGGCCCATTTTCAATACCATCCGATCTACATCAATAACAACTACTTGTGCCAAGTTTCAAGTCGATAGATTGTTTCGTTCTGAAGTTAGCGTGATTTCAACAGACGGACGGACGGACATCGACTCAGAATTTCACCACGATCCAGAATATATATACTTTATGGGGTCTTAGAGCAATATTTCGATGTGTTACAAACGGAATGGCAAAGTTAATATACCCCCCATCCTATGGTCGAGAGTATAAAAATATGTATATGGGAACAAAAACCTTGGACAGATTTGATATGCTATCGAAAATGTGGATCTACAATGTGGTGCAGGGTATAATATAGTCGGCCCCGCCCGACTTTAGACTTTACTTACTTGTTTTATTGTATATTTACTCTTACAAATAAAACCACAATCGATTAATCGAAACGAAAACCCAATCATAGGAAGTGTCAGCAATTTAATTAACCCATAGAAATCAATAACCATAACCACCCATTAACCAAAACGCCAATTGTCTCACAACAATCATAACAAATCACATTACTCACATTATTACCATCGACATAGACAGTGGCAACAACTGTTTCCGTTTTAACCACAACATCTTTGCCTTTACTTATGCCCGTATGCACCTGTTTCAAATAATCGGGTGGCCCATCCCCGGAACCAGTCCAAAAGAAATCTTCCAAATGCACCTCCTCACGAAGTTCCGGATAATCGTCACCGAAGTCATCATCATCTGAAAAAAACAAACAAAAAGCATAATGGGAATTAAAACAAACGTTCACTTTAATGTTCCAATGCGGATATGAAAATTGTTCATGTTTATATAAAATTCAAGAATCATAAGGTATGTTACTATAGCAATGTTTTGCCCTGGGGCAATGGATGGGGGTGGTGGCGGTGATAATGTATGATAAGTCATTCATAAATATCTGGTTTTGTCTCTACGAATGTATTTGGCCTATCGGTTTATATGGGGGCTACATATAATTATGGACCGATTTCGACCAATTTTTGCATTGGTGTATAAGGCCGTATATTAACACCACGTACCAAATTTCAACTGAATCAGATGAATTTTGGTCTTCCAAGAGGCTCCGGAGGTCAAATCTGGTGATCGGTTTATATATAATTATGGACCGATGTGGACCAATTTTTGCATAGTTGTTAGAGACCATATACTAACACCATGTACCAAATGTCATGGAAAAATTTTTCTATAGAAATAAATGGAAAAAATTTTCTATAGAAATAAAATTTGGATAAAATTTTCTATAGAAATAACACTTTGACAATGTTTTCCATAAAAATAAAATTTTGGTAGATTATTTTTAGCTCGAGTGGCAACCATGAATATGAACCGATATGGACCAATTTTTGTGTGATTGGGGATCGGCTATATATAACTATAGATTGATATGGACCAATTTTGGCATGGGTATTAGCGGCCTTATACTAACACCACGTTGCAAATTTCAACCAGATCGGATGACTTTTGCTCCTGTAAGAGGCTCCGGAGGTCAAATCTGGGGATCGGTTTATATGGGGGCTATATATAATTATGGACCGATGTGGACCAATTTTTGCATGGTCATTAGAGAACATATACCAACACCATGTACCAAATTTCAGCCGGATCGGATGAAATTTGCTTCTCTTAGAGGCTCCGGAGGTCAAATCTGGTGATCGGTTTATATGGGGGCTATATATAATTATGGACCGATGTGGGCCAATTTTTGCATGATTGTTAGAGACCATATACTCACACCATGTACCAAATTTCAGCCAGATCGGATGAAATTTGCTTCTATTAGAGTCTCCACAAGCCAAATCGGAGATCGGTTTATATGGGGGCTATATATAATTATGGACCGATGTGGACCAATTTTTGCATGGTTGTTAGAGACCATATACTAACACCACGTACCAAATTTCAGCCGGATCGGATGAAATTTGCTTCTCTTAGAGGTTCCACAACCCAAATCGGGGGATCGGTTTATATGGGGGCTATATATAATTATGGACCGATGTGGACCAATTTTTGCATGGTTGTTAGAGACCATATACTAACACCATGTACCAAATTTCAGCCGGATCGGATGAAATTTGCTTCTCTTAGAGGCCTCGAAATCCAAATTTGGGGGTCCGTTTATAGACATAAAAGTGGACCGATATGGCCCATTTGCAATACCATCCGACCTACATCAATAACAACTACTTGTTCCAAGTTTCAAGTCGATAGCTTGTTTCGTTCGGAAGTTAGCGTGATTTCAACAGACGGACGGACATGCTCAGATCGACTCAGAATTTCACCACGACCCAGAATATATATACTTTATGGGGTCTTAGAGCAATATTTCGATGTGTTACAAACGGAATGACAAAGTTAATATACCCCCCATCCTATGGTGGAGGGTATAATAAAGTTTTAAATCTTTGCCTTTTTCTTATTAAATTTAGTATACGAGACTTATGCATTCCTTCGTTGATGAAAACCATCCCAGCATAAAATTGGGAAGTTCTTCTAAATGCACAACTTTAAAAGCACTTCAAAAATTTTCTCCCAAAGATGTTCTTTATTTTGACTACACAGGAAGTTATTTTAATTCAATTTTTTAAAACTCGCTTTTTTAATGGGTAATAGAGCTCGACCGAAGCTTCGGCATTCGGCCAAATATCGATAATCGGCCACGAATCGGTCTTCGGCATCAAGAGGCCGATTAACCGAAGCCGAAGCTTTTTGAATAATTTATTTGATATTGAATTGTCCAAGTGTTGAATTTTTCTCAGTCAAAACACCCAGTACAAATATACGTAAAAATCTTGTTTTGTCACTATAATATCAAATGAATTACCTTTTATTGTTGTATTTATGCATTTGTTTAAAAAAATATTCTAATATTGAACTAAAAAACATCAAAATTTCTTTAATTACAAATTTAAGGAAAATAATCGGCTTCGGCCGACTATTGCTTTTTTTTGCCGAACATCGGCTTCAGCCAAAAAAAACCCGCTTCCGCCCAGCTCTAACTTTTTTTGTTGCAAATAGGTTAAAAATAGAGTAAGAATTTATAAAATGTTAAAAATTATTTAAATTTTGTCGAAAAAACTGACAGATCCTTTCTAGAAAAATTTCGAATTTTTGAAAATATTGGGGTCAAACATTTCAGACAAACGCCAGATGCATTGAAAGTCATAAAACATTATAACAATTATTTATTTGGCAAAACAACACAACATATTTTAATTCACATCCAAAACACTGAATTCGGATCACGAAGAAGTGATGCAAATTCAATGCAACGGACATCCGTTCTATGACAAGCCCATGTTAACTTCATCGCTTCTGCGCCAATTTTCCACCGCTTCCGGATTCAAAAAGAACATTTTCACTACTTTTTTGGCGACGCTTTTTTGCTGGGATATTTGGTTTACAAAATCATCTTAAACCTCTCATGCCCGATGTTGCGTATATGCAGCATTGTGTATGTGGGAGTTTAACTATCGTTACTTTAGAATTATGTAAGAAAATTTTGATAACTCAGATGAAAATATGCAAATTGATTTGATTATGGAAATCTTATGCAAGCAAGAATTGCTACCAAGCTTTTGAACGCATTGTATGCAAGACAAAAATGCTAACCATTTAACCACAACGGCTCCCTTCAGAACACGTACACTAAAAAAAATATTGTCGTGAGGCCAAAGATTTAATGTCCTCAAAATACGAATGCAAATTTTGCTTAGCATTGAAGACGCATTTCTCTAATATAAAGTTTTTTTTCCTTATCCAAAAGTCGATAAACTTTTCAATGAAGTCGTATTGTCCTTATAATTAAATGATTTGACTTAAAAATGGGTATCATAACATGAAAGAAAAATTTTTTGGGGTAAGGTCAACTTGACTTTAATAATTCAGAAAAATTCTTTAAAATTATGAAATTGTCTTTAATTTGTTGCCTTTTGCATCTTGACTACAAAGCAAAAATCGTTCACAAATATGACATGTTTTTCAACACTTTATTTTAAAGACGTTTTTTACTTGAAACATAGCATAAATTCTACTGGAAGTCGAGTCTGAATTTGCAAAATAAAATTGTCGTTAACTCTTTTTTAAAAGACTTTGATGGCATATGTAGAAAAAAGGCTGAAAACTGAATAATTAAAATTTGTTTCCTAGAATCAAGTACACAAAACCCAAATTTAAAAGAGAATAGTGTCTTAAAAGTATCCTTAGGTTAGGTTAGGTGGCAGCCCGATGTATCAGGCTAACTTAGACTATTCAGTCCATTGTGATACCACATTGGTGAACTTCTCTCTTATCACTTAGTGCTGCCCGATACCATGTTAAGCTCAATGACAAGGGACCTCCTTTTTATAGCCGAGTCCGAACGGCGTTCCACATTGCAGTGAAACCACATAGAGAAGCTTTGAAACCCACAGAAATGTCACCAGCATTACTGAGGTGGGATAATCCACCGCTGAAAAAATTTTTGGTGTTCGGTCGAAGCAGGAATCAAACCCACGACCTTGTGTATGCAAGGCGGGCATGCTAACCATTACACCACGGTGGCTTGTATTCTCCGCTTCTTTGGCTCGGAATCAATACCAAAATTGTTAAAGAAAAGACAAAATCTTTGGAACCGGGCATGCTTTTTTTCAGTTTAGAAGGAGCTGGCGATGGCGCAGTCGACGGAGAAGGTTCTGAATTTATTGTTAAAAGAAGTGATGGACGGCCTCTCTTTTTGCAACAACTATGTCAGTCCACATTCTGACCGACTCCACCATCACCAGCTCCTTCTACGGGTTCTGAAGGGAGCCACCGTGTTTTAATGGTTAGTATTTTAGCCTTGCATACAATGGGCCATGGTTTACTTCCAGTTTCGACCGAATACCAAAAAGTTTTCAGAGGTGGACTATCCCCTCCTACTAATGCTGGTAACATTTCTGAGAGTTTGAAAGCTTCTCAAAGTGGTTTATCCATAATGTGGAATGCAGTTCGGACTGAAGTTCCTTGTCATTGAGCTAAACATAAAATCGGGCAACATTCATTGATAAAAGAGAAGCTCACCATTTTGGACTGAATAGCCTAATTAAGCCCCAAAATAACGGGCTGTATCCATACCTTACTATACTTAACCTAACCTACCGTAGGATTCTGAACACAGTTGCCACTCGAACCAAAAATAATTTTTGAGAGAATTTTACCAAAAAATTGCCAATAAAAAAATCTTAATTTGCAAAATTTTATTTCTACAGAAAAGTTTATTTTAATTTTAATTTATTTATTTTTAATTTTATAGAAAATGTTGTCAAAATTTTATTTATATAGAAATTTTCTTCAATTTTTTATTTCCATAGAAAATGTAGTCAACATATTATTCTGTCAATTTTGTCAAAATTTTATTTGTTGTTGTTTTTGATCTCAGCTTAAAACCATGCATTGATTAAACTACAAGTGTAGCTTAACCAACAGAGGAAAAGAATGTTTGTCAAATTTATTTGGACAAAGTCCTATAGACTGCAAGATGGTTGGATGGACGCACGTTTCGGAATTACCACATTCCTCATCAGCATCCTTTACTTGCAACAAAACTATCAACCAATTATCAGAATAAATTCAGGCAGTTCACTAAACCCAAAAGTAAATCACACTTGAACCTTCCGAAAAAAGGTTTTACATGATAGCCGGCTTATGCCGAAATAAATTTGTACAAACATATCTCTTTGGGCTTTGCCCAAATAAATTTGACAAACATTATTTCCTCTGTTGGTTAAGCTACACTTGTAGTTTAGTCAATGCATGGTTTTAAGCTGAAATAAAAAAAAAACAACAACAATGATTAAATAAAAAAAATCAACAATAACAAAGCAAAACGTATGAAAATTTTATTTCTATAGCAAATTTTGTCAAAATTTTATTTTGATAAAAAATTTTGTCAAAATTTTATTTTGATAAAAAAATTTGTCAAAATTTTATTTTGATAAAAAATTGTATCTAAATTTTATTTCTAAATTTTATTTTATTTGTCAAAATTTTATTTCTATAAAAAATTTTGTAAAAATTTTTATAGAAAATTTTGACAAAATCGTATCTCTATAGAAAAAATTGTCAACATTTTATTTCTATAGAAAATTATGTAAACAATTTATTTTGATATAAAATTTTGTCGAAATTTTATTTCTATAGAAAATTTTGTTAAAATTTTATTTCTATAGAAGATTTTGTCAAAATTTTATTTTGATAAAAAATTTTGTCAAAATTTTATTTTGATAAAAAATGCTGTCAAAATTTTATTTCTATAGAAAATTTTGTCAAAATTTTATTTCTATAGAAAATTTTGTCAAAATTTTATTTCTATAGGAAATTTTGTCAAAATTTTATTTCTATAAAAAATTTTGCTAACATTTTATTTCTAAAGAAAATTTTGTCAAAATTTTATTTCTCTTGAAAATTTTATCAAAATTTTATTTCTATAGAAAAATTTGTCAAAATTTTATTTCTATAAAAATTTTTCTTCAAATTTTATTTGTATGGAAAAGTGTGTTAAAATTGTATTTCTATAGAAATTTTTTGTCAAAATTTTATTTCTATAAATATTTGTAGAGTACTTCATTGCGGGAGAGGAATAGTTTGCAAAATCTACCAAATCATCAAGAATTCTACCAATCTACCATTTTTGGCAGAACTCTACCAATTGTGGTAACCGTGGTTCTGAATAGAACTCCTATAAAATAGTATATCTGGAAGAAGTTGCAAAATCCAATGGGTAATAAGAGCCAAAACTAGGTTTTGTATTAAAGATAAAAAATATTCAAAGATTGGTCCATATCGGTTCATAATTATATATAGCCCATATAAACCGTTACCCAGATTTGAATTCCAGAGCCTCTTGAAGGAGCAAAATTCATCCGATCAAATTGAAATTTGGTTCGTGGTGTTAGTATATGGTCTCTAGCAATCATCCATAATTATATATAGCCCCCCATATAAACTGATTCCATATTTCAATTCCTCCTCTCTAATAACCGCGCAGAAGTTGATATCGGTTCGTAATTATTTGTAGACTTTCCTATATATACCAGTCAAAAACTGATTTATATATTTATTTAATATACCTTTTTTGACTAATATATACCATGTATGGACTAACTTAGAATTTAGAAGACGATGTTAAGAAGTTTTAAGATACCTTGCCATCGGTAAGTATTACACTGAAAAAACAGTGAACCCGCCAGGAAGAAAACTTTTGATTAATTTTGGAAATTTTTGAATATTTTTAGAAATTTTTAACTAAACAGTATTATAAGCGCTGGCATCACGCTGATATCACAAAAATAAGTAAATATTTTTCGACAAATTCAAGAAAAGTTATTAGACATAAATAATTTTTTACACATATTAAAGAAAATTTTGTAGTTTGAAGGAAAAAATTGGAGTTCAAAATTGCAAGAATGTCTTTAGTGACATACGAAGTTCATGATGGACGCATTTGTAGTAAAATTTACAAATTTGAAGAAATAATGAACTATTTTATGACAAATACGAATTTAGTAAATCTCTATCCTTAACTTGTGTATAATTTTTTGCCGTCTTTTAGTTAATTTAACTAACGTACGCAAAAAATTATTAGAGTAAATGAAACTTTCACCAAATATAATAAGTTCATGAACTAAAATATAGTTAAATTGGCTTTAGTGAAATAGTGAGTTCACTTTTTTTTGAGTGTACCACAACCCAAGTAATTCGATTGTGGACGACAGTCTTTAGTAGAAGTTTCTACGCAATCCATGGTGGAGCATACATAAGATTCGGCCTGGCCGAACTTATGGCCGGATATACTTGTTTTTTGTTATTTTGTGATACCGAAATATTTGTGAAAGAAGAAAGTATAGAAAACTTATAATTTCATTCAAACAAAATGTTATAGCTTGAAACCAAAAGTTGAATTGGATGCGTTGAAGTGATGCGCTGAAAAGAATCATTAGACAGGAATGTGCTAAACCACAGGAAGATAAAATTAATGGAAATTTCAATTCGTTATTTGACCAATACAGAGCCAACGTCAAGGTTATTTTCGCCTATGCCTAGGCGTTCAATATAACATTTGGCAGAATGACAAAATGGTATAACATCATAGCCCATACCACATTTAATCACATATATTTTCTATCACGTAACAAAAGTTTGCTTAATCACAATATATCATAATGGAAGCTTTCAATATTTTGGTGGTTAGCGGAAGTAAATACATACAACATTTGTTCTTAATGTTTTAATAAATATGTTATTATTTTTGTTTTACAGATTCTATTGTGGGACTATTGTAATTACCCTCCAGGCCACTTACTGTTGGCTTGGTAAGGTTATTCATAGCAAATATGGTCACCACAAGAGCTACTACAAGTATATGTACATAAAGTGTACACATTAAATGTCAATTGTGAAAATTGGGTAACCAAATGCCAACATTACACTGGGCTCCAAAGTTTCCACATGAAGGAATATGAATGCCGGTATCCAATAGATTAAATACGCACAAATTTCATCGCCAACCAAATCATCACCATGGATGTCATAACGATTTTACATAAAATCGTGTGCTAAAATAAAAAAAATAAAAAATCTCATCCCACATAATAGGACATCGATCGTACAATGATCCACAAATTGCGATTTTGGTTAATTTAACTATTTGATATTATGTTTTAAGGTATATTGATCCACATTATCTCATCACATCACTGAAACGTAATTGGACCATAGTAAATATAAATGAACTGCTCTAATATTAGAATCTTAGGTTAGGTTAGTTAAGCTGGCCATTTGTATACATTCACTCACACACGCACAGAGTCTTGCCCCGGCCGAATTCAACCGACTTCGGGTAGGCAGGGATGATAAATCATGTTGACGAAAAAGCACTAAAAATCTACTAAAAAGGTACTTTTCGAAGCCAAAAGGTGCTAAAATTACATTATATCAAATTTCAAGACTATTGTGAAAGTATACGTATATTTAAATCTAGACCGATTTAGACATTTTTTTGTTTTGTTTTTCTAAAAAAAAAAATATTTTGCAAAATTTTATTTCTATAGAAAATGTTGTCAAAATTTTATTTCTATAGGAAATTTGTCAAAACTTTATTTCTAAGAAAATGTTGTCAACAATTTATTTCTATAGGATTTTTTGCCAAAATTTTATTTCTATAGAAAATTTTTTCAACAATTTATTCCTATAGAAAATTTTGTCAAAATTTTATTTCTATAGAAAATTTTGTCCAACTTTCTAAGGGAATTTTGTCAAAAATTTAATTCTATATGAAAAATTTTATTCTTATAGAAATTTTTTTCAACAATTTATTTCTATAGAAAATTTTGTCAAAATTTTATTTCTATAGAAAATTTTTCCAAAATTTTATTTCTATAGAAAATTTTTCCAAAATTTTATTTCTATAGAAAATTTTTCCAAAATTTTATTTCTATAGAAAATTTTGTAAATATTTTATTTCTATAGAAAATTTTGTCAAATTTTTATTCTTATGGAAAATTTGTCATAATTTTATTCTTATAGAAAATTTGTCAACAATTTTTTTCTATAGCAAATTTTGTCAAAATTTTATTCCCATAGAAAATTTTGTCAAGATTTTATTTCTATAGAAAATTTTGTCCAATTTCTATTCTAATGGAAATTTTATCAACATTTTATTTCTATATGTAAAATTTTATTCTTATAGAAATTTTTATCAACAATTTATTTCCATAGAAAATGTTGTCAAAATTTTATTTCATTTCATAGAAAATTTTGTCCAATTTTTAGTCTTATGTAAAATTTTATTTCCATATGAAAAATTATATTCTTATTTTGTCAACAATTTTTTTCTATACCAAATTTTGTCAAAATTTTATTTCTATATAAAATTTTGGAAAAATTTTATTCGCATAGAAAATGTTGTCCAATTTTTATTCTAATGGATTTTTTTCCAAAATTTTATTTCTGTATGAAAAATTTTATTCTTATAGAAAATTTTGTCCACAATTTGTTTCTATACCAAATTTTGTTAAAATTTTATTTCTATAGAAAATTTTGTCAAAATTTTATTTCTATAGAAAATTTTGTCAAAATTTTATTCCCATAGAAAATGTTGTCCAATTTTTATTCTAATGGAAATTTTTCCAAAATTTTATTTCTATATGAAAAATTTTATTCTTATAGATAATTTTGTCAACATTTATTTTTATACAAAATTCAAAATTTTATTTCTATAGAAAATTTTGTCAAAATTGTATTCCCATAAAAAAAATTTGTCAAAATTTTATTTCATTTCATAGAAAATTTTGTCCAATTTTTATTCTTATGGAAAATTTGTCAAAATTTTATTTCCATATGAAAAATTATATTCTTATTTTGTCAACAATTTTTTTCTATACCAAATTTTGTCAAAATTTTATTTCTATAGAAAATATTGTCAAAATTTTATTTCTATAGAAAATTTTGTCAAATTTTTATTTCTATAGAAAATTTTGTCATCATTTTATTCCCATAGAAAATTTTGTCCAATTTCTATTCTAATGTAAATTTTGTCAAAATTTTATTCTTCAAATGATTCGTGTCAAAATTTGACGTCTGTAAGTCAATTAGTTTGTGAGATAGAGCGTCTTTTGTTGAGCAACTTTTGTTATTATGAAAAAAAATGGAAAAAAGGAATTTCGTGTTTTGATAGAATACTGTTTTCTGAAGGGAAAAAATACGGTGGAAGCAAAAACTTGGCTTGATAATGAGTTTCCGGACTCTGCCCCATGGAAATCAACAATAATTGATTGGTATGCAAAATTCAAGCGTGGTGAAATGAGCACGGAGGACGGTGAACGCAGTGGACGACCGAAAGAGGGGTTACCGACGAAAACATCAAAAAAATCCACAAAATGATTTTGAATGACCGTAAAATGAAGTTTATCGAGATAGCAGAGGCCTTAAAGATTTCAAAGGAACGTGTTGGTCATATCATTCATCAATATTTGGATATGCGGAAGCTCTATGCAAAATGGGTGCCGCGCGAGCTTACATTTGACCAAAAACAACAATGTGTTGATGATTCTGAGCGGTGTTTGCAGCTGTTAACTCGTAATACACCCGAGTTTTTCGGTCGATATGTGATAATGGATGAAACATGGCTCCATCACTACACTCCTGAGTCCAATCGACAGTCGGCTGAGTGGACAGCGACCGGTGAACCGTCTCCAAAGCGTGGAAAGACTCAAATGTCCGCTGGCAAAGTAATGGCCTCTGTTATTTGGGATGAGAAGGGAAAATCCATCAACAGTGACTATTATATGGCGTTATTGGAGCGTTTGAAGGTCGAAATCGCTGCAAAACGGCCCCATATGAAGAAGAAAAAAGTGTTGTTCCACTAAGACAACGCACCGTGCCACAAGTCATTGAGAACGATGGCAAAAATTCATGAATTGGACTTTGAATTGCTTCCCCACCCACCGTATTCTCCAGATCTGGCCCCCAGCGAAATTTTCTTGAGCTCAGACCTCAAAAGGATGCTCGCAGGGAAAAAATTTGGCTGCAATGCAGAGGTGATCGCCGAAACTGAAGCCTATTTTGAGGCAAAACCGAAGGAGTACTACCAAAATGGTATCAAAAAATTGGAAGGTCGTTATAATCGTTGTATTGCTCTTGAAGGGAACTATGTTGAATAATAAAAACGAATTTTGACAAAAAATGTGTTTTTCTTTGTTAGACCGGGGACTTATCAGTTAACCTGTTAAACCGGCACCCGATGTTGTTTCTTGAGCATCTATACAACGCAGATTTTATTATCATGAAATTGTTAATCTAAAGGTACTTAAGTTCACAAATAAGTGTACCGAGCATTGTGTGTACAGGTCCATGTTTTGGTATAGCTGATCTCCCGATTTGACATCTTGGACATTTAGACACCGTTATTTTGCCGTGCCGAGCATGGTGTGTATCGGTCTAAGTTTTTGTATGTCTTCCCTTTAGGCTTATCTCCCGATTTAACTTCTTGGGCGTTTTTTTATTTTTATCCGATTTGCCTCAAACAAAGATTTTAGAGGTAGTTTAGATCCACAAATAGGGGTGACGAATATTATTTATATCGGTCCATGTTTTGCTATGTATCTCCCATATTCACTGATCTCCCAATTTTATTTCTTAGCTTTCTGGATTTACCCAAAAATAGTATACGATTACCTTGAAAATGTAAATCCAGAACTATTTTAGATCCACAAATAGATGTGCCCAATATGGTGTGTATATTTTGCTATAGACGCCATATCGTACTGATATCGCAATTTGATATCTTAGGATTCTAGATTTGCTGAAATTTTCATCCGATTTCCCTGAAATTGTAAATCTAGAAGTATTTTATCCAAAAATAAGTGTTCCCCGAAAAAGGTTTTTGATAGTAGACTTTGCTTCCATCAAGTAGAGGATGCTGATGTGGAATGTGGTAATTCCGAAACGATCGTCCATCCAACCATCATGACAAACATACTTTTACTGCTTTTTAGCTGAAATTCGAACACCAAAAAGTTTTCAGCGGTGGATTATCCCACCTCAGTAATGCTGGTGACATTTCTGAGGGTTTCAAAGCTTCTCTAAGTGGTTTCCCTGCAATGTGGAACGCCGTTCGGGCTCGGCTATAAAAAGGAGGTCACTTGTCATTGAGCTTAACATTGAATCGGGCAGCACTCAGTGATAAGAGAGAAGTTCACCAATGTGGTATCACAATGGACTGAATAGTCCATGAGCCTGATACATCGGTGTTCCACCTAACCTAACCTAGCTGAAATCAAAACAGCATAAAATATCTAAATCAATGCAAATTCAATGTAAAGGGTGATAGGGTCAATATAAACTTGACGTATATCTTTCAATTTTGCATTTAAAAAACCTGAACACCCCTCATTTTGAAGGTGTGTGTGTAGAATGTTGCTCCTATTTTGATTTTGGAATTCACTCTTCAGTTGTCAAAATGCCGTCCAAGCAAGAAGAGCAGCGTATCAAAATTTTGCTCGCGCATCGTGAAAATCCGAGTTACTCGCACGCAAAGCTGGCAAAATCGCTAAAAGTTGCCAAATCAACCGTTACAAATGTAATTAAAGTGTTTTGGGAACGTTTGTCGACAGCCAGAAAGTCTGGCTACGGGGGGAAATCGAAAACCGGAAGCCGCTGAGACGACAAAGAGAGTTGCCGGTAGTTTCAAGCGAAACCCTAACCTCTCTCTCCGAGATGCCGCAAATAAGCTGGGTGTATCGTCTACAACCGTGAATCGAGCCAAAAAACGAGCCTGACTATCGACTTACAAGAAGGTAGTGACTCCAAATCGCGATGATAAACAAAATATGACGGCCAAAGCGCGACCCCGGAGGCTGTACACGACGATGCTGACGAAGTTTGACTGCGTGGTAATGGACGACGAAACCTACGTCAAAGCCGACTACAAGCAGCTTCCGGGACAGGAGTTTTATACGGCAAAAGGAAGGGGAAAGGTAGCAGATATTTTCATGCACATAAGTACCTGTGGCTTGAAAAGCAGCATTTTCATAGCTTCCGGGACTGTCAACCAAGAAATTTACGTGAAAGAGTGTATGAATAAACGTCTGCTGCCTTTCCTGAAGAAACACGGTTGTTCCGTACTGTTTTGGCTGGATTTGGCATCTTGCCATTACCGTAAAAAGGCCATGGAGTGGTACGCCGCCGACAACGTGCAGGTGGTTCCCAAGGACAAGAACCCTCCCAACACGCCAGAGCTCCGCCCAATTGAGAAATACTGGGCTATTGTCAAGCGGAACCTAAAGAAGACCAAAAAAACTGCTAAGGACGAGCAGCAGTTCAAGGCAAACTGGCTTTCTGCGGCTAAGAAGGTGGACAACGTGGCTGTACTAAATCTGATGGCAGATGTCAAGCGTGAGGCCCGGCAATTCGGATTTGGAAAAGCGAAAGCCTAACTGAATATTTTTCCTGAATTTTATAAATAAACGATTTCACCGATTTTACCGATTTACACGCGTTTTCCCTTGACCAAATTTTGACCGTATCACCCTTTATTCCTTAAAAAGGTCGATTTAACTCGATTTTGTTTTATTATTTTATTTTCAGGTACCAGCCCCCGGGATCCCTCCTCCTCTGCGTCCGTCGCATACACTTCATTTTCAAGTATTTATTATTCTCGACAACAACAATAATATTTTAATCCTTTGGTTATAAAAACATGTAATGTCGAGTTAACATACTACGCAAATAAGGTATCGCTAAATTTTACTAAATAAACTCTCACTTATGTATATAGATTTATTTATAGATATGCATGAATGTAGATTTATATGAGTTTCTATGGTATAATCAACCGTATGTGCAACGTACCATGACTTATTTGTATCAACGGCAAACCAACGTCACCATAACAATTGAGGAATTTCAATGCGATTCCAAAGAGAACGATTAAAACTTTTATAAATCTTTCTGAAATCATTTTATACACTCACGATAAATGTTATATTTATTTTGTTAGTTTAAACAATGAATAATGAGTGACAATGATTTGAAATTGTTGTCTCTTCAAGTTGTTCAACTTGTCGACGCTTGTTACAATTCCGTTTTCAGTAATTGAATTTTTTTTTTACGCAATAACACACAGAACACACACACACGCATACTAATAATTTTAGTTGTAATAATGACAGCATTGGTAGTTTAATAGCTGTTGATATTTCCAACTCAGACGAAGACAACAAAAGTCAACCTTTGAATTTCTGCAGGATAAACTTTTGCATAACTTCATAATTGTAGTTGAAATTGTTCGCAATTGCGAAATACTTCAGCACTTGTCAACACTCACTACTCAGGCACATTGATTTGGGAATTCAAAAAAAAAGGAAACGGATTTCTTGTAATTGTAATAAAACTTGTTAATATTTGTTTTGTTTTTCAAAATTTCCCATAAGTAATTTAATTTTCTTTTGTTTGTATTTTCTTTGGAAGCGAGTATAGAATATTTTTGGTCATTTTTTCCGTTGCAATACAATTAGCCAACTCTATTCGTCAGGTGCTATACGAAAACTGTTTTTCGTTGTTGTTTGCCTTGATTAAAAAAAAGAGTGGCGGGCAACCGTGGTGTTTTTTGTTGCTGGTGGCGGTAGTCAATCAAATTTCCCCATTCCTCGGAATAAAGAACATTGAAATAGTTCGTTTGAATGTTTTGTTTTGTTTTTTTTTTTTTTTTTTGTATGAACTTTGTTGTTTTTCTTATTGTTGTTGTTGTTTTTGTTAGCGCTCTCATTGTTCTATTTCGAATTTTCACCGTTTTACTTTGTATGGTCAGTTACCTGTGGCAACAGTCATTTATGTTTGGTGAACATACACACCCCACAATCGCCACAATTTAATGCAGTTACCCAGTAGGAAGAAGCGTCGTGTTACAGGCGTTATAACGTACCTTATTTAGGATCCAGTAGTGATGCCACACAAATGCAAACTTTTTTCAAAATAACATTAGGTGTCATTGGGCCAAGGCCTTGCCCTCTCACTTCAGTATATATTGTTTGTGTAAGGCGTGATCTTATTAAATAAGTTGTCTTGTAAGGTCTTGAAAACAAAAAATTTAAAAAAATCTATTTTTAGATTTTTTTCTTTTTTACTTTTAATGTTATTTCCCAAATTCCTTGATGTATGTTGACATAGTAATTATTGTTATTACAATTTTTTGCTATTTTCTTACCTTTCTAAAATATCTCCTGAAAGCGGTGTCGAACTCACGACCATTGACTTCATAGGCGCACATTCTATTCACTCGGCTACGGTCGGCTGTGCTTTGCACAGAGCTAAAGCAGGGATGGAAAATGCAGTACTAAAGTACTTTTTTCAATACTTTTTCACCCCGGTCAGTACCGTAGTACCCCCGCAAATGATTTAGTACCTTTTGTGTAGACATTTTTGAGTCGATATCAGATTTATGGTACAATAGCTTTGACAAAATATTTTAATATTTTGAGAAAGTCTTTATCAACCTTACTTGCTAATAGTCTTTTACAAATATGGCAAAACAGACATGTTCATGTGGGAAGAAAATCTCGATTTTGTAAAAGATATAGTCAAAAACAGGATTTTATTGAACTTCAAGAATGTTTTAGTCGAAAAAAGAATGCGATTCTATATTATCAATTTTTTATTTCGGTAGAAAATGTTGTCTAAATTTTATTTCTATATAGAATTTTTGCAAAATTTTATTTTTATAGATAATTTTTTCAAAATTTTATTTCAATTGAAAATTTTGTAAAAATGTTATTTCTAAGGAAATTTTTGCAAAACTTTATTTCTATAGAATTTTTTTGCAAAATTTTATTTCCCTTCGTTTTGTTTTGTTATTGTTGGTTTTGTTCTTTAAGCATTGTTGTTGTTTTTTATTGCAGCTTAAAACCATACATTGACTAAACTACAAGTGTAGCTTAACCAACAGAGGAAAAGAATGTTTGTCAAATTTATTTGGGCTAAGCCCTATAGACTGCAAGATGGTTGGATGGACGCACGTTTCGGAATTACCACATTCCTCATCAGCATCCCCTACTTGCAGCAAAACTATCAACCAATTATAAGAATAAATTCAGGCAGTTCATTAAACCCAACAATAAACCACACTTGAACCTTCCGAAAAAAAGGTTTTTGTATGATAGCCGGCTATAGAAAATTTTTGCAAAATTTCATTTATATAGAAAATTTTTTCAAAATTTTATTTTCTTTAAAATTCGGTCTCTTGACAATAATCTTCCAGTGAAATTTTTGTTGAAATTTAGTAAAAAGTACCTTTCCGCTCAAAAAATACCTTTTTTGTACTTTCTTAAAAATTGTATTTTCCATCCCTGAGCTAAAGTCTATTTTAAATACAACACACATAAACATGATGATTTTTCATATGGAATTACAATTAATTTCGCATAAATCGTTTAAACGTTTCGGGCTTTCTGACACCGCTATCTTCCACAAAACTACCTAACGAAGATGACGGCATGGGGTCTTCAAAAAATGTTGAAGATTTTGAAATCTTAATCGCCTCAATACACACAGAAAATAAATTTGTTGTGCCAACCAATTTTTTTGCCAACCGAATTATTTGGTCCCATCTACTATCACAAAATTTTTCAGAGCAACCAATTCTTGTCTGGCACAATTGTACCGAAAATTGTTTGGATGACTAAATATTTGGGCACAATAACAGTCTAATTGGAAATCACAACCAATAAGGTTTCATTCGTTTGTTAAAGCAATTATCTGTTTTTTGGAAAACCAATTATTATAAAATTAAAGAAAACGTCCTTTGAATGATTTCAGATTTTATTTTATTTAATTGTATTACAATTTAATATTTCTCATATTGATCATTTATCTAATGAAAAATTGGAATGTCGTCCAAATTCGGCGTTTGTGGTTCTTGATACACGATTCTCAAAATATCTTCTTCAGTCATCATTTGATACTCAATCTCACAATCGCGATCGATTTTCAGGGGGACTCATGCATAACCAGGCGAAATGTTCTCGTTTGCTGATTGATTTTGAGTCTGATGATGAGGCACAATTAATTTCGCATAAATCGTTTAAACGTTTCGGGCTTTCTGACACCCCTATCTTCCACAAAACTACCTAACGAAGATGACGGCATGGGGTCTTCAAAAAATGTTGAAGATTTTGAAATCTTAATCCCCTCAATACTCCTCCATTTTCTTCAGAAAAATCTATAATCATGATTGGTATAAACGGCTTTATACAGCAAAAATTGTTTGATTTTTTCTTGGTTAAATGGAAATTATTCGTCTCCAAACTTATTATTTTATTTTTGGAACATTTATGAAATTTAGTATT
Source organism: Haematobia irritans (assembly GCF_050003625.1). Taxonomy (NCBI): domain Eukaryota; kingdom Metazoa; phylum Arthropoda; class Insecta; order Diptera; family Muscidae; genus Haematobia; species Haematobia irritans. Next base: position 147,056,517 of record NC_134397.1, on the reverse strand, counting down.
TTTATACCCTCCACCATAGGATAGGGGTATATTCAAGGCCGTATTCAGGGGGGGGGGGATGAGGGGGATCAAACCCCCCCCCGAAATGAATGAATATTTGTATATAAATAAATATATATTTTTAGATGCATAGAAAAATCTTATCGAAGATGTTGAAGAAAAGCTGGAGGTTTTATTTTGAAAAACGCTTACCTATAAAACTTGCACAAATCATAGAATACTAGTTGAAAATCCCGTCAAACGACGGTCGAAAAAAACAAATTGTTTTTGTTCTCGCACCACAAATTTCATTTTTGGAAAAAGTCTTTCTGCTTTTTATTTGTGTTTGTTGTTCTTTTTGTGAACATGACTCGCTTTGTTTGGCCATAGCAATAACTACGAAACAGCCAAACGCACATGTGTAAATGAAATGGCGCAAAACCTGCGAAAAGAACCTGCCTAATTCAGCGATGGAAGCACTTGGAGAGTGCAATAAAGAGATATTTCCAAACGTGCATATTCTTTTAAAAATTTTGGTCACTTTGCCAGTTACTCAGGGATGGAAAATACAATTTTTAAGAAAGTACAAAAAATGTATTTTTTGAAATTTTTACTAAATTTCAACAAAAATTTCACTGGAAAATTATTATCAAGAGACTAAATTTTAAAGAAAATAAAATTTTGACAAAATTTTCTATATAAATAAAATTTTGCAAAAATTTTCTATAGAAATAAAATTTTGCAAAAAAAATCTGTAGAAAAAAATGTTGCAAAATTTTTTCTATAGAAATAAAATTTTGCAAAAATTTCCTATAGAAATGAAATTTGTACAAAATTTTCAATTAAAATAAAATTTTGACAAAATTTTCTATAAAAAAAAAAATTTGTTAAAATTCTATATAGAATAAAATTTTGACAACATTTTCTACCGAAATATAAAATCGATAATATAGGATCGCATTCTTTTTTCGACTAAAACATTCTTGAAGTTCAATAAAATCCTGTTTTTGACTATGTCTTTTATAAAATCAAGATTTTCTTCCCACATGAACATGTCTGTTTTGCCATATTTGTAAAAGACTATTAGCAAATAAGGTTGATAGAGACTTTTTCAAAATGTCTACACAAAAGGTACTAAATCATTCGCGGGGGTACTACGGTACTGACCGGGGTGAAAAAGTATTGAAAAAAGTACTATAGTACTGCATTTTCCATCCCTGCAGTTACTACGTACTCATCCGAACTTTCATTTTCAACAATGAAGAGATTAAAGACGTATCTTAGAAATTCAACTAGCGAGAGTAGACTCAATGGATTGGCATTAATGTCGGTTCATCGCCGAATAAATGTGCCGACTGAAGAAGTAATTGATTTATTTGCTGCCCAAAAAGCCCGTCGGCTCAATTTAATATTATAACAAGTAAATAAAGTCTAAAGTCGGGCGGGGCCGACTATATTATACCCTTCACCACTATGTAGGCCAAAATTTGTGTTACCATCTCAACTACTTCACATTTGCTGGAAGCTATATAAAGGAGACAATTTTTTTACTTCTGCAAAATCTCTAGAATTAAAATTAAAATCGGCTAACGCTATCCAGTTAATTGGGGGAAACTTCCATTGAAAATGGGTCTAAAATGTGTAACAGTCTACCATATTTCCCCAACTCTGGTGTACGTATATATGGGAGCTACATATATAATCTGAACCGATCTTGACTCAATTTGACATATATAGTTAGAACAATAATTCTGCTATCTATGCGAAATTTTACGTAAATGGGAGTATAACTTTGGCCCCACTGGTCACGTATATATGGGAGCTACATATATATAATCTGAACCGATCTTGACTAAATTTGACATATATAGTTAGAACAATAATTCTGCTATCTATGCGAAATTTTACGTAAATGGGAGTATAACTTTGGCCCCACTGGTCATAAGAGTGCAAATCGGACGGAAGATATATATGGGAGCCATATCTAAATCTGAACCGATTTAAAAAAAATTTGGCACAACTACCGATACTACTAAACGTACTCCTTGTGCGAAATTTGAAGCAAATCACGGCAAAACCCTGGATTTTGAGGCCATATAAGTTCAAATCGGACGAAAGATATATATGGGAGCTATATCTAAATCTGAATCGATTTTGACCATATTTGGCACATACAATAGTATCATTAAAAGTACCGCTTGTGCAAAATTTGAAGTAAGTCAGGGCAAAACTCTGACTTTTGAGACCATATAAGTCCAAATCGGGCGAAAGATATATATGTGAGCTATATCTAAATCTGAACCGATTTTAACAAAATTTGGCACACTTAACGATACTAATAAACGTACCCCTTGTGCAAAATTTGAAGCAAATCACGGCAAAACTCTGGCTTTTGTGGCCATATAAGTTCAAATCGGACGAAAGATATATATGGGAGCTATATCTAAATTTGAACCGATTTCAATCAAATTTACCAAGCATTGGTAGAATGTCAATGATTGCAAAATTTCACGAAGATCGGTAGAAAACGTTGGCGTCTGTGGTCTTATGAGTCTAAATCGGACGAAAGATATATATGGGAGCTATATCTAAATCTGAACCGATTTGGCTTATATTTTGCAAGATTTTCGAGATTCATAAAATATTTGGATGTACGATATTTCAAGAAAATCGGTTGATAAACACGCTAACTATGACCAAATCGGGGATAAATATATATGGCAGCTATATCTAAATCTGAACCGATTTTTTCCAAAACCAATAGCGATTGTCTCTGTCCCAAGAATCGGCCCTATGCCAAATTTGAAGACGATCGGACTTAAATTGCGAGCTGTACTTTGTGCACAAAATTACATATACAGACAGGCGGACGGACAGACAGACAGACAGACAGACATCGCTAAATCGACTCAGAATTTAATTCTAAACCGATCGGTATACTAAAAGATGGTTCTATGATCACTATTTCTTGGCGTTACATACAAATGCACAAACTTATTATACCCTGTACCACAGTAGTGGTGAAGGGTATAAAAATATTGTATACATACCTATGCATAAATAAAATTTTCTACACATGAGATTATATGAATATTTTTTTTTAAGTTGAAATCCTGGCTACGGATTTAAGTTAAAATCCTGGCTACGGCCTTGGGTATATTAACTTTGTCATTCCGTTTGTAACACATCGAAATATTGCTCTAAGACCCCATAAAGTATATATATTCTGGGTCGTGGTGAAATTCTGAGTCGATCTGAGCATGTCCGTCCATCTGTTGAAATCACGGTAACTTCCGAACGAAACAAGCTATCGACTTGGAACTTGGCACAAGTAGTTGTTATTGATGTAGGTCGGATGGTATTGCAAATGGGCCATATCGGTCCACTTTTACGTATAGCCCCCATATAAGAGAAGTACATTTCATCTGATCCGGCTGAAATTTGGTACATGGTGTTAGTATATGGTCTCTAATAACCATGCAAAAATTGGTCCACATCGGTCCATAATTATATATAGCCCCCATATAAACCGATCCCCAGATTTGACTTGCGGAGCCTCTAAGAGAACAAATTTCATCCGATTCGGCTGAAATTGGGTACATGGTGTAAGTATATGGTCCCTAACAACCATGCAAAAATTGGCCCACATCGGTCCATAATTATATATAGCCCCCCATATAAACCGATCCCCAGATTTGACTTGCGGAGCCTCTAAGAGAACAAATTTCATCCGATTCGGCTGAAATTTGGTACATGGTGTAAGTATATGGTCCCTAACAACCATGCAAAAATTGGTCCACATCGGTCCATAATTATATATAGCCCCACCCATAAACCGATCCCCAGATTTGACCTCCGTGGCCTCATAGATGAGCAAAATTCATCCGATTCGGTTGAAATTTGGTACGTGGTGTTAGTTTATGGTCTCTAACAACCATGCAGGAATTGGTCCATATCGGTCCATAATTATATGTAGCCCCCATTTAAACCGATCCCCAGATTTGACCTCGGTAGCTCTTGGAGGAGCAAAATTCATTTGATCAGGATGAAATTTGGTACGTGGTGAAATTTGGTACATTGCGCTAGTATATTACCGCTAACAACCATACCAAAATTGGTCCATATCGGTCTATAGTTATATATAGCCGATCCTCAAAAATAATCTACCAAAATTTTATTTCTATAGAAAATTTTGTAAAAATTTTATTACTATACAAAATGTTTTCAAGATTTTATTTCTATAGAAAATTTTGTCAAAATTTTATTGATATAGAAAATTTTGTTAAAATTTTATTTCTATAGAAAATTTTGACAAAATTTTATTTCTATAGAAAATTTTGTCAAAATTTTATTTCTGTAGAAAATTTTGTCAACATTTTATTTCTATAGAAAATTTGGTCAAACTGAATTATATACGTACTTAATCGGCCTTTTTTGTGTTACCATCTCAACTACTTCACATTTGCTGGAAGCTATATAAAGGAGACAATTTTTTTACTTCTGCAAAATCTCTAGAATTAAAATTAAAATCGGCTAACGCTATCCAGTTAATTGGGGGAAACTTCCATTGAAAATGGGTCTAAAATGTGTAACAGTCTACCATATTTCCCCAACTCTGGTGTACGTATATATGGGAGCTACATATATAATCTGAACCGATCTTGACTCAATTTGACATATATAGTTAGAACAATAATTCTGCTATCTATGCGAAATTTTACGTAAATGGGAGTATAACTTTGGCCCCACTGGTCACGTATATATGGGAGCTACATATATATAATCTGAACCGATCTTGACTAAATTTGACATATATAGTTAGAACAATAATTCTGCTATCTATGCGAAATTTTACGTAAATGGGAGTATAACTTTGGCCCCACTGGTCATAAGAGTGCAAATCGGACGGAAGATATATATGGGAGCCATATCTAAATCTGAACCGATTTAAAAAAAATTTGGCACAACTACCGATACTACTAAACGTACTCCTTGTGCGAAATTTGAAGCAAATCACGGCAAAACCCTGGATTTTGAGGCCATATAAGTTCAAATCGGACGAAAGATATATATGGGAGCTATATCTAAATCTGAATCGATTTTGACCATATTTGGCACATACAATAGTATCATTAAAAGTACCGCTTGTGCAAAATTTGAAGTAAGTCAGGGCAAAACTCTGACTTTTGAGACCATATAAGTCCAAATCGGGCGAAAGATATATATGTGAGCTATATCTAAATCTGAACCGATTTTAACAAAATTTGGCACACTTAACGATACTAATAAACGTACCCCTTGTGCAAAATTTGAAGCAAATCACGGCAAAACTCTGGCTTTTGTGGCCATATAAGTTCAAATCGGACGAAAGATATATATGGGAGCTATATCTAAATTTGAACCGATTTCAATCAAATTTACCAAGCATTGGTAGAATGTCAATGATTGCAAAATTTCACGAAGATCGGTAGAAAACGTTGGCGTCTGTGGTCTTATGAGTCTAAATCGGACGAAAGATATATATGGGAGCTATATCTAAATCTGAACCGATTTGGCTTATATTTTGCAAGATTTTCGAGATTCATAAAATATTTGGATGTACGATATTTCAAGAAAATCGGTTGATAAACACGCTAACTATGACCAAATCGGGGATAAATATATATGGCAGCTATATCTAAATCTGAACCGATTTTTTCCAAAACCAATAGCGATTGTCTCTGTCCCAAGAATCGGCCCTATGCCAAATTTGAAGACGATCGGACTTAAATTGCGAGCTGTACTTTGTGCACAAAATTACATATACAGACAGGCGGACGGACAGACAGACAGACAGACAGACATCGCTAAATCGACTCAGAATTTAATTCTAAACCGATCGGTATACTAAAAGATGGTTCTATGATCACTATTTCTTGGCGTTACATACAAATGCACAAACTTATTATACCCTGTACCACAGTAGTGGTGAAGGGTATAAAAATATTGTATACATACCTATGCATAAATAAAATTTTCTACACATGAGATTATATGAATATTTTTTTTTAAGTTGAAATCCTGGCTACGGATTTAAGTTAAAATCCTGGCTACGGCCTTGGGTATATTAACTTTGTCATTCCGTTTGTAACACATCGAAATATTGCTCTAAGACCCCATAAAGTATATATATTCTGGGTCGTGGTGAAATTCTGAGTCGATCTGAGCATGTCCGTCCATCTGTTGAAATCACGGTAACTTCCGAACGAAACAAGCTATCGACTTGGAACTTGGCACAAGTAGTTGTTATTGATGTAGGTCGGATGGTATTGCAAATGGGCCATATCGGTCCACTTTTACGTATAGCCCCCATATAAGAGAAGTACATTTCATCTGATCCGGCTGAAATTTGGTACATGGTGTTAGTATATGGTCTCTAATAACCATGCAAAAATTGGTCCACATCGGTCCATAATTATATATAGCCCCCATATAAACCGATCCCCAGATTTGACTTGCGGAGCCTCTAAGAGAACAAATTTCATCCGATTCGGCTGAAATTGGGTACATGGTGTAAGTATATGGTCCCTAACAACCATGCAAAAATTGGCCCACATCGGTCCATAATTATATATAGCCCCCCATATAAACCGATCCCCAGATTTGACTTGCGGAGCCTCTAAGAGAACAAATTTCATCCGATTCGGCTGAAATTTGGTACATGGTGTAAGTATATGGTCCCTAACAACCATGCAAAAATTGGTCCACATCGGTCCATAATTATATATAGCCCCACCCATAAACCGATCCCCAGATTTGACCTCCGTGGCCTCATAGATGAGCAAAATTCATCCGATTCGGTTGAAATTTGGTACGTGGTGTTAGTTTATGGTCTCTAACAACCATGCAGGAATTGGTCCATATCGGTCCATAATTATATGTAGCCCCCATTTAAACCGATCCCCAGATTTGACCTCGGTAGCTCTTGGAGGAGCAAAATTCATTTGATCAGGATGAAATTTGGTACGTGGTGAAATTTGGTACATTGCGCTAGTATATTACCGCTAACAACCATACCAAAATTGGTCCATATCGGTCTATAGTTATATATAGCCGATCCTCAAAAATAATCTACCAAAATTTTATTTCTATAGAAAATTTTGTAAAAATTTTATTACTATACAAAATGTTTTCAAGATTTTATTTCTATAGAAAATTTTGTCAAAATTTTATTGATATAGAAAATTTTGTTAAAATTTTATTTCTATAGAAAATTTTGACAAAATTTTATTTCTATAGAAAATTTTGTCAAAATTTTATTTCTGTAGAAAATTTTGTCAACATTTTATTTCTATAGAAAATTTGGTCAAACTGAATTATATACGTACTTAATCGGCCTTTTTTTGAGAAGACGGTGGTACGAAGTTTTTTTACCTTGCCATCGGCAAGTGCACGCAAAAAAATAATTCTTTCCTCCCAAACGAAATTTTAGACAAAGTTCTTTTCTCATTTGCTTTTCGCTGTAAGGAAGTGTATTTGGAAGAAAAGTATGTACTTTTTGTGATAAACGTTTATTCTTTTCCAGGATGTAAAAACAATTTCATAAAGACTAACTCAAAAAAAAAACATTGTTTTCTTGCTGATTGCATTTTTCCTCACATCTTTCTCACATCCACGAGGTTTTTTAGTTCTTAACACCTTTTCCTGTAATACCAACAATGTAGAAGAAATTATACAATTTTATAAATTTTTAAATTTTTTTTACCTTTCGCCTGGACGGAGAATCGAACTGCGGACCATGCACATTGTAAGCCAACACACTAACCACTGAGCTATGTACCTGTTATGGTCATCAATAGATAAATATCCATATAAGTTATATTTATATAGCATAGCTTGCGGCGCCCACGAACCGAATAAACAAAGTTTATTTAACAGAAACAAACAGTTAGTTTGGCACCGTGGAGCAGTGGTTGCTACGTCTGACTTGCATGCCAAGGGTCGTGGGTTCGATCCTTGCTTCGACCAAAGTTTTTTTTTTGTTTTTTTTTTACATATATTCCAGATATGTTCGGAAGATTCCGAAAAAATGTTGTACATTACATTGTACTATATTAAATTTTGAACTGTAAAATGTGTCTTATTAAAGACGTAAAGTCACAAAAGAACAGTGTTTGATATAAACGAAATGGACTGTGTTGTTTCAAAAATAATTTTTTTTAGTGAAAAAATAAAAATTTTGTAACAAACGAATTTTTTTGGTGATAAAACTTTAAAATTTTCGAAGCAATTCAAAAAACTCTAACAAAAGAAAAACGTTTTCGGTACACGTTTTCCAAACGTTTTTTTTTTTTCTTTGCGTGTGTTACCGCAACCCAAGTAATTCGATTGTGGATGACAGTCTGTAGTAGAAGTTTCTGCGCAATCCATGGTGGAGGGTACATAAGATTCGGCCTGGCCGAACTTTTAATACCAATTAATTTTTACCTTTTTTCACTTTTTTTAAATTTTTTTGATTTTGATTTTTATCTTTTTTCACTTTTTTTAAATTTTTTTGATTTTTGTTAGTCAATACTTAAATATTTCCTTTGGTTTTCACTCGCCACTAGTATTTTAAAATTTTCCGCGTTGTGTTCACTTCGATCTCTTTAGTACACAGGAATGAAGGCGTCTTCTAAAATTGAAGTGTCATTGACCATACAATGATAAAGACTGGGAAGAATTTACAAAAATTTTTAACCATTATATCAAACAAAAATGCATATAATAGTTTTTCGTTGCTATAATAGATAACTCTTAATGCTCCATGGGAGCTAGAAGGAGGCAGGTATAGACATAAGTGATATTTAAAACACTCGATATCAACAGATTTCAGTTTGTTTCGAGTTCCATTCCTTCTATCACTTGCTTGTTAGAAGGAATGGGATAGATAAATCCAAGTATTGAACCTTGAATGCTATGAAGGTTAAGCTGATTCTTAATTTATGATTGACACAGGATTGCAAAAAATGCATATCACACTTTTTTGTTGCTACCATAGATAACTCCCAATACTACATTCGAGCTAGAGGGGGGGCAGGCATAGACAAACATAAATAATGATATTTTAAAACACTCGATACCAAATGCTACATAGAAAAAAGTAAACTATTTCATGGGAAAATGAACACTGAAAAAAATATTGACCTAATATGAAAGATTATGCAACCTAAATTGTTGGTCACACAATTTACAAAATATTAAGGACAAATTTCGTTAAAATAAAGAAATTTTAAAGGAAAGTTTTTAATTTTTGCTTAAAAATTTTTTTTCTTTAAATTCGTCTCTCTACCAAAGTCGCATATGTTTGAAGTAAGGTAAACATTTTTGATTTAAAGAAATAATCTTTAAATTAACTGAGATATTGAAACTTTGCATTAATGGAAAAAAGCTTCAAATATAGACTAAGACTTTTTTTTAAGGATTTTGCGTCTTTGGTTATATTTATTTATTTATTTGTAAAGTCTAACACCTTAAGAAACTAAAACTTATAATGTTGGTGTTAGTGGTTCAACACAATTTAACTTGTAGTATATAATTTTGTTTTGCATTTATAAATTATTTACTATAATAGATAACAAAATATTTAAATTTGTATAATATGTTTTTTTTTCAATTTCGTATGGCAAAAGTTTAAACTTATTAATTTTATAAAGATGTTTTAATACAAATATTGCATTTATTTTAAATGATTGCAAAGTTGTCTTTTAAAATGCAGGATATTGCTTATTAATTGTAAGTCTGGTGGGCATAAGCGTAGGAAGGCCTCTGGGGAGGGGCTTCGACCCCCCCAGAAAAAAAGCTGTGATTGAACTTATGGTTTAGTTGAATAACTAAAGCTCCTTTATTATATTGTTTACCCTCATTTTCATAAAGCTCCGTTAGTGTTCCGTTAACTAACCAACTTTTAAACTGTATTATGGAAGAAGCTGTCATCTTGCATATATATTCCATATGTCAGTTAGGAACTTAACTGACGAAAATTCTTCAGTTAAAGTTAACTGGAGAGAAGATATTTGCAATTTACTTTCTGCTAACTGGCAGTTAAAGCCTAACGGAGCTACTTAAAAATGGCCGTTAGTCTGGTTTAGTCAACTTAATTACAAAATAGTAATTGGAATTAAAACTATTCTTTCATAAATTAATATCTTAATAATGCTGCAAAAAAGCGTCGCCAAAAAAGAAGTGAAAATGTCCTTTTTGGGTCCGGAAATGGTGCAAAATTGGCGGAGAAGAAGGAACTCGTCATAGAACGAATGTCCACCGTTTCAACAGCCGTTGCAATAAATTTTCATCACTTCTTACGGTGTGATCCGAATTCAGTGTTTTGAATGTGAATTTAAAAATTGTGTGATATTTTCCCAAATAAATAATTTTTATTTATTCGTTTTTTATTTGATTTTTGGTCGACCTTTTGTTAGAATTATATAAATATTTATAAAGACCTCGGGCTTCAAGAAACATCAATTTATAATAATTTTTATATTTGTTTGAATACTTTCAAAAATTATCGATTTTTCTATAATGGATTTAGCATTTTTGTGGCAAAATTTGAATAATTTTTACCATTTTATTTATTCTTACTCTTTTCTTTAAACTATTTGAAAAAAGAAAACAAAAATTACGCATTAAAATATGGCAAAACTGAAGTAAAAAACTTCATGTGTAGTTAATATAATTAACTTCTTTGTGAGGACATTTTTGGAAGTGCTTTTAAAGTTGTGTCTTTAAAACAAATCCCAATTTTTTTGCTGGGAAAAGTGTGGAACTACTTGTAGTTGCTTTATTATATATTATTTTGATGTCTATTTTTTTATTCATTTTTATGAAATAAAACAATAATTGAACCTATAAGTTCAGTCTATAAATTTTTAGCTAGGGGGGCTATAGCCCCCCCTAGGATAGTTGTCTAGCTACGCTAATGCTGGTGGGAGATTGTTCCAAAGACGAATTGTTGGTATATAAAATTTTTTTTCTGACTTAGAGCTTTTAAAACGTTTCTGTATAACTTTTTTACCTCGGTTTGAGCGAGCAAACGTTATCCTTTCAAATAAATAATTAGGTTCTTTGTTATAAACTAGTTTTCGAAACTAATATTCAACATTTGATATGAGTAGTTTGATATACGGTCTCTCCGTTTTAAATTGAAAATATATCTTGCAATATTATTAAATGTAATTTTGAGTCGTTCACATCACATCGAGGGATCACAATGGACCTATACTGGTCTAAGTGGGCATCAATACAAGACATTCATGTCACCCTCTACAACCTAACCTAACCTAAATTTTGAGTCGTTGCAAGTCGATCATATTACAATTATGGAAGACTTCAGATCCATATAAGAGTGTAGGTATAAGGTATGTCTTAGCTAGCAACATTCGTATCAGAAGGTGTTGATTGTTGTACTGCCCATAGATTGCGCAGCATGGCGTGAACTTTGCCTGAGGCTCTAGCTATATGGTTAGACCAAGTTAATTTCTCATTGAAACAAATACCAAGATTCAGGTTAGGTTAGGTTAAAGTGGCAGCCCGATTAAATTTCAGGCTCACTTAGACTATTCAGTCCATTGTGATACCACATTTAACTAAAAGTACCTATTACATATGGGCACTTTTAGTCTTAACCACTGAACCTTCTCTATTATTTACTTTTGTGGAACCAACCAGATTGCTCCAAAAACATTAACAAACTGCTTAAGCTAACGTTTTCCAGGTCCGCCAGTAATCTAAAGCTATATGCTCCTAAAATTCGCTTACGCCTTACACAAAAAGCAGGACACTCACACAAGAGGTGTTTAATTGATTCCTTTTCCTCCACATCATGACAGCTTATGCAATAGTCATTATACTTCGCACCTATAGTTTTTGCAAATTCGCCTATCAGGCAGCGACCCGTTATAGCAGATATCAGGAGTGCTATCTGACGCCTTGAGAACACTAGCATATCTAGTGTGCGGTTTAAGTTTAAATGGGGCCATATTTGTTTGGTGTCGTTACAACCCTTGCAATTCTCCCATCGAATATTGGCCATCATAACAGCCTTCTCACGCAGTAAGAGCTTGCAGGTGGCCAGAGGCATACCAACAGATTCTAGTTCCCCTGGAATATGTAAGGTGTTATCAAGATTCATAGTAGATGAGGTATAATCGATCAATGTATCATCAATATATATACCCTGAATATTATCATCCACATCTGATTTTCTTATATAAATGCACTTCTATTTACGCGGATTTATACATAACTTATTTACTCCAGCCCAGTTCTTAATCTTGACTAAATCACTATTAATTTTCCCAACACACTCGTTAGTTCCACTAATATGGGAAGAGCGATACAACTGCACATCATCTGCGTAGATGTGCATCTTGCAGTTATCTAGAATATCCGGGAGTCATTTATATATAGACAAAACAAAAGTGGTCCCAAAATCTATCCTTGAGGAACTCCCCTTTCCAACACCAACGTTTCTGATACTTTACCATGTGAATGCACCCTCTGCGACCGGTTATCTACATACGAAGATAATCAAGGCCGTATTCAGGGGGGGGGATGAGGGGGATCAAACCCCCCCGAAATGAATGAATATTTTTATATAAATAAATATATATTTTTAGCTGCATAGAAAAATCTTATCGAAGATGTTGAAGAAAAGCTGGAGGCTTTATTTTGAAAAACGCTTAGATATTTCCAAACGTGCATATTCTTTTAAAAATTTTGGTCACTTTGCCAGTTACTCAGGGATGGAAAATACAATTTTTAAGAAAGTACAAAAATGTATTTTTGCAGCGGAAAGGAACTTTTTACTAAATTTCAACAAAAATTTCACTGGAAGATTATTGTCAAGAGACTGGATTTTAAGGAAAATAAAATTTTGAGAAAATTTTCTATATAAATAAAATTTTGCAAAAATTGTCTATATAAATAAAATTTTGCAAAAATTTTCTATATAAATAAAATTTTGCAAAAATTTTCTATAGAAATAAAATTTTGCAAAAAAATTCTGTAAAAAAAATGTGGCAAAATTTTTTCTATAGAAATAAAACTTTTACAAAATTTTCAATTGAAATAAAATTTTGACAAAATTTTCTATAAAAATAAAATTTTGCAAAAATTCTATATAGAAATAAAATTTTGACAACATTTTCTACCGAAATAAAAAATCGATAATATAGAATCGCATTCTTTTTTCGACTAAAACATTCTTGAAGTTCAATAAAATCCTGTTTTTGACTATGTCTTTTACAAAATCAAGATTTTCTTCCCACATGAACATGTTTGCTTCGCCATATTTGTAAAAGACTATAGCTATTGTACCATAAATCTGATATCGACTCAAAAATGTATACACAAAAGGTACTAAATCATTCGCGGGGGTACTACGGTACTGACCTAATTTGAACCGGATTGGATGAATTTTGCTCCTCCAAGAGGCTCCGGAGGTCAAATCTGGAGAACGTTTTATATGGGGGCTATATATAATTATGGACCGATATGGACCAATTCTGGCACGGTTGTTAAAAATCATATACTAACACCATGTTCCAAATTACAACCGGATTGGATGAAATTTGCTTCTCTTGGAGACTTCGCAAGCCAAATCTGGGGATCGGTTTATATGGGGGCTATATATAATTATGAACCGATGTGGACCAATTTTTGCATGGTTGTTAGAGACCATATACCAATACCATGTACCAAATTTCAGGCGGATCGGATGAAATTTGCTTCTCTTTGAGGCTCCGCAACCCAAATCTGGGGATCGGTTTATATGGGGGCTATATATAATTATGAACCGATGTGGACCAATTTTTGCACGATTGTTAGAGACTATATACCAACACCACGTACCAAATTTCAGCCGGATCGGATGAACTTTGCTTCTCTTAGAGGCTCCACAAGCCAAATCTGGGGATCGGTTTATATGGGGGCTATATATAATTAAGGACCGATATGAACCAATTTTGGCATGGTTATTAGAGACCGTATACCAACACCATGTACCAAATTTCAGCCGGATCGGATGAAATTTGCTTCTCTTTTGGGCTCCGCAAGCCAAATCTGGGGATCGGTTTATATGGGGGCTATATATAATTATGGACCGATGTGGACCAATTTTTGCATGGTTATTAGAGACCGTATACCAACACCATGTACCAAATTTCAGCCGGATCGGATGAAATTTGCTTCTCTTTGAGGCTCCGCAAGCCAAATCTGGGGATCGATTTATATGGGGGCTATATATAATTATGGACCGATGTGGACCACTTTTTGCATGGTTATTAGAGACCGTATACCAACACCATGTACCAAATTTCAGCCGGATCGGATGAAATTTGCTTCTCTTTTGGGCTCCGCAAGCCAAATCTGGGGATCGGTTTATATGGGGGCTATATATAATTATGGACCGATGTGGACCAATTTTTGCATGGTTGTTAGAGACCATATACCAAATTTTAGCCGGATCGGATGAAATATGCTTCTGTTAGAGGCTCCACAAGCCAATTCTGAGGGTCCCTTTATATGGGGGCTATACGTAAACGTGGACCGATATGGCCCATTTTCAATACCATCCGACCTACATCAATAGCAACTACTTGTTCCAAGTTTCAAGTCGATAGCTGGTTTCGTCCGGAAGTTAGCGTGATTTCAACAGACGGACGGACGGACGGACGGACGGATATGCTTAGATCGACTCAGAATTTCACCACGACCCAGAATATATATACTTTATGGGGTCTTAGAGCAATATTTCGATGTGTTACAAACGGAATGACAAAGTTAATATACCCCCATCCTATGATGGAGGGTATAAAAATATTATATACATACCTATGCATAAATAAAATTCTCTACACATGAGATTATATGAATATTTTTTTAAGTTGAACCGAGAGCGGTCACACAACTTCTATTTCTCATAAATCCCGATTGTCTATCAAATATCAGTACATTATCTTCAATATATTCAGTCATTTGTTGATACATGAGCCTCTCAAGCACCTTTGATAAATATGGTAATAACGCAATCGGCCTAAAATCGTTGTCAGTCTTAGGTACGGGTAAAATCTTTGCCTTTTTCCATGCACTAGATTTCATTGCATAAATGTAGGTAACGTAAGGTAGTAATACTGGTAACACTATCTTTAGTAATTTCGGATTAATTCCATCATCTCCCTCGGAATTGGATTTTGTAGATAAAACAGCGGACAATACTTCTTCTTCATTAGCACACCGGAATGAAAAGTCATTTTCCTTCCTTACATTGTAATAATCACGATAAACGTTTCCATTATTTCCCGTGACATCTCCGCCTACAAACTTCATATTTAAGGAATCCAGATCAATATCACCTAGCCTTCCTTCAAACAAATTCCAATTTTTCGTATTTCCTTCCATTTGGCCCTACAATTAATTGCCTTCGAAAATCTCTTCTTATAGAAACGAGATTTCGCTATTCTAATTTCCTTGGCAACTACACAAGGCCAAAACCTAAAAAATTCGTATAATTGTGGAATTTTATATCGCCTCCAGCGACTATAGTATACATCCCGTTTACGCATTAAGTTCCTGATGTGATTGCTGAACCAAGGTTTCTCATCGTTTGTCACAATTTTAGTTTTCAAAGGTGCACAGATATTGAAAATTTCATTCAATTTCGTCTCAACAAATTCCACCTGATCATCTACTTCCGGAGTATCGTATAATGTATCCCAAGACACGTTACAAATAAAATCCTTAAGAACGTCATAATCTATGTTCCTGAAATCGCGAAAAGAAATCGTCTGTGGTTGGATATCAAAATCGCTTTCATCTATAATGAAAAGCAAATCATGTCTGGAGAACATTGGTGCTGACAACTGATCATATAACTTGGTTTTCGACATGTGATTAACAACAAGTATATAAAGCAGAAAGTTCGGCCGGGCCGAATCTTAAATACCCACCACCATGAACCAAATATTAGAGTTTCGTTTGAAATTTCAGGAGGGCTTGAGGACACTTCCGGAAGATAAATTTAAAGATTTCACCTATGAGGACTATATCAGATTCTGGATTTATAAGAACCATTTTTGTTTGAGTTTTAGAGGAATTATTAACATCTCTTGTAAGTGTGCAAGAAAATTATAAAATAACGTCTTGATTTGAAATCTTAAATCTGTAGATTTTCACCCGAGAAGTAAAATTTGGAAATTTTACGTTGAGTTTCAAGCAATTTTCATGATCAGTTGGCCTTCTACACCCTCAATAAGTGAAGTCGGTCTATATGGAGGCATTACCAAATGGACCGATAAAAACTTAATCCGATACACGTTTTTGTGAGCCTCAAATACCAGAATATTTAGAATTTCAGGCAAATCAGATAAAAACTACGGTTTCTAGAAACCCAAGGAGTTAAATCTGGAAATCGTTCTTATGGGGGCTATACTAAAATATGGACCGATACTCACCATTTTTGGCACACCTCTTTACGGTTCTAAAGTACCTTTTGATTTCCAAATTCAGATAAATTGGATAAAAACTGCGGTTTCTATAAGCCCAAGAAGTAAAATCGGGAGATCGGTATATGGGGGCTATACCAAAATATGACCGATACTCACCATTTTCAGCACCTCTTTATGGTCATAAAATACCTCTAGATTTCAAATTTCAGGCAAATTGGATAAAAACTACGATTTCTATAAGCCCAAGAAGTAAACTTTTGGCTCACGTATTTGTGGTCCTACAATACCTCTAGATCTCCAATTTCAGTTAAATTGAATAAAAACTGGGGTTTCTATAAGCCCAAGAAGTAAAATCGGGAGATCGGTCTATATGGGGGCTATACCAAAACATGAACCGATACTCACCATTTTTGGCACACCTCTTTATGGTCATAAAATACCTCTAGATTTCAAATTTCAGGCAAATTGGATAAAAACTACAGTTTCTATAAGCCCAAGAAGTAAAATCGGGAGATCGGTCTATATGGGGGCTATACCAAAACATGAACCGATACTCACCATTTTTGGCACACGTATTTGTGGTCCTACAATACCTCTAGATTTCCAATTTCAGGCAAATTTGATAAAAACTACGATTTCTATAAGCCCAAGTCCCCAAATCGGGAGGTCGGTTTATGTGGGGACTATATCAAAACCTGGACCGATATAGCCCATCTTCGAACGTGACCTGCCTGTGCAAAATTTCAGCACGATTGCTTCATTATTGAAGACTGTAGCGTGATTACAACAGACAGACAGACGGACATCGTTATATCGTCTTAGAATTTCTCCCTGATCAAGAATATATATACTTTATATAGTCGGAAATCGATATTTCGATGTGTTACAAACGGAATGACAAACTTATTATACCCCCGTCACCATTCTATGGTGGTGGGTATAAAAATTGCATCTAGCAAACTATTTGAAGAATTATTAGAATGTGTAGGGACATTAGTGTTGGTGGGAAGCAAAACTAACGCTTGAAATGCTTCAGATAATGTGTTATCATTAAATAGGTTGCAATTAAAATCGCCAGAAATTATAATATCACTGAATGGTACAGATATGTCACATACAACAGATACCACTTCAGTAATAGGAATACGGTTATTTGGACGATACACATTGCCAATGAGAACCTTATGTTTCCCACTCATAAACATCTCTAAAAATATATATTCCATAGCATCACCTACTGCTGATTTCTTTATCACACCAATGTACACTGTAATTTCAAAAAAAAAATCACCTGGAATAATAAGTGTTGATTCGTTTTAAATGAAATAATCCGATGTGGGGCTCAAAATAGGCATTATAATAGGCTTGATTTGAGAAGCGAATGGACAATGCATATTGAATCTTTTCGCCTTTAGCAAATTTTGAAAAACAGAAATGTTAAAGCACCTTATCATGTAAGCTGTGTTGGAAGTTTCATTGACGCTTTTATAATGCGTATTTTCAGCTCTTATAAATGCAGGGCCCACAAATTATCCCACTGGGTATATAAACACACACACTCACATTCTCTCTTATGTTTTTATTCATAACAACCATTCGCCACTAACTTCAGTTTGTTTACTTTTTCTTCTCATAGTTCAAGTTCCTTTGCTTTTAGAAGAGACAAACTTCCGTTGTGATAACGGATATCGCTATCACTTCACTAGAATAATCCTCTCGATTACTAGGCCACAAAAACAAAAAGGCTACATAATGGGAAATACAGTAATTTCCAGATATACAATCGACTCTCGATAATTTGACTCTCGTTAATATGAATCTCTTGATTATTTGAAGTCTTTTACTGGTCCGTTGAAAAAACTCGATAAATTGAAAAAAAAACTAGTACGAGTTTGTCACTTTGATAATTTGAAGCCATAGGAATGGCATCATTCTCGCCAACATTATATAATTTGAATTTCTGTTATTTCACTCTCCCTATTTTGAAGTCGGTGATTCCTCGGTTAACGATGGCATGAAAAAGGAAAAAACGCAAAATCTTATTGTTTTTCGATAACTGCACCGTGCATAATATCCCACCCTCCTTAGATCACGTGAAATTGATATTTTTCCACCCAGCACGACATCAAAGATACAGCCATTAGACCAAGGCATTATCCAGAACTTTAAAACTCTCTACCACAAAGAAATTGTTTCTCTTGTGCTGGAATGAAAAGGTGAATATAGCTATTTTAGCCGTTGTAACGATGCTCGATAAGGCCTGGAAAAATGTCAACCCTAAGACTCTTAAAAACTGTTTCAAAAAGTGTGGGTTTAGACAAACAGATAATGAGCCATAGTTACCTGAACTATAAATATTTTCAAGTACGGACCCTGGGTGGGGACTTCTACCTAACTGTGGAGATTTAACTTTTGAGGATTTTGTTCAAGTTGATACTGACATCTGTATTTATGGAGCTTTCACTGATGCTGAACTTTTAGATTTGGATAAAAACAAGGAGGAAAATCAAGAAGACCAACCACTGAATCCAGTCACATTGAGCGAGGCAAGGAAATCTATTAATAACCTACGCTCCTACGTCTAAGGACATTAGACACAAGTGACTAATTCTATTCAGTACTCATTACAATAGCAAATTGATTAGATAATGATAGATCGCTAACTCCGAAGAAAATAACACTTTTTTTCAAAATAATATGAAGTAAAACTAATTTTCTTGATTTATTAATAATTTTATTTATCTGAACTTTTTCGCTGTTCTCTCTCGATAATTTGAACTCTTATTATTTTGAAACACTTGGTAATTTGAACTTTTTCTCTTGTCCCTTGAATTTCAAATTATCGAGAGTCGACTGTATATAAAAAAAATTGCAAGATTTGGAAAGGCTCTGCAGCATTGAATATTACCATATTAATGCCCATATTCATAATAATTTACTGACAGTTTATCAAAGGAATTTGTATGGTAATAGTAGGTTTAAAGTTTACGTTAACTTTTATGAATATGTGGGTAAATCTTTACTACGAAAACTCAAAAAATGAGATAAAACAAGTATATACAGCAGTAAGTTCGGCCAGGCCGAATCTTAAATACCGGCATTGATAATATATAGAATGATAATATATATAAATGATTAAATAACGCCTTGAATTGAAATCTTAAATCTATAGATTAATCAAATGATTAGAAGAAGTAAAATCTCGAAATTTTATTTTCAGTTTCAAGCAACTTTCATGATCAAAGGGCCTTCTACACCCTCAAATCGGTCTATATGGAGGCCTTACAAAACGGAGCGATAAAAACTAAATCCGTTATAATTTCAGCAGACCTACTTGCGGTTCTGAAAAACCAACAGAATCTAGACCCAAATCGGAGGTCGGCTTTATACCGATACACAATTTATTCGGAACCTCTAGAATTTAAATTTCAAGTAATTGGATAAAAACTACGGTTTCTAGAAGCTCAAGAACTAAAATCGGCAGATCCGGCTACATGGGGGCTATACCAAAACATTGATAGATACGAACCATTTCCTGGAAACCTATTTATGATCCTAAAAACATCTAGATTTCAAATTTCCAAATCGGCCAAATCGGAGGTCGGCTTTATACCAATACACAATTTATTCGGAACCTCTATAATTTAAATTTCAAATAATTGGATAAAAACTACAGTTTATAGAAGCTCAAGAAGTAAAACCATATTCGACACACCTATTTGTGGTCCTAAAATACGTCTTGATTTCAAATTTCAGGCAAATCGGAATAAAAATAGGGTTTCTAGAAACCCATGAAATAAAATCGGGAGATCGGTCTATGTGGGGGCTATACCAAAACGTCGACCGATACTCACGATTTTCGCCACACCAATTTGTGGTCCCAAAATACCTCTAGATTTCAAATTTCAGGGAAATCAAATTGATAATATGGTTTCTAGAAGCCCAAGAAGTAAAATCGGGAGACCGGTTTATATAGGGGCTATACCAAAGCATGGACCGGTACACTGAAAAAAAATATTGTCGTGAGGTCAAAGATTTCATGTCTTTAAAATACGAATTCAAATTTTGCTTAGCATAGAAGACGCATTTCTCTAAAATAAAGTTATTTTCCTTGTCCAAAAGTCGATAAACTTTTCAATGAAGTCGTATTGTCCTTATAATTAAGTGATTTGACTTAAAAATGGGTATCTTAACATGAAAGACAAAATTTATAGGCTAAGGTCAACTTGACTTCAGTAATTCAGAAAAATTCATTAAATTTAATGAAATTGTCTTTAAATTTGTTGTCTTTTTGCATCTTGACTACAAAGCAAAAAATCGTTCAAATATAGGACATGTTTTTCAAAACTTTATTTTAAAGAAGTTTTTTACTTCAAACATAGCATAATTTCTACTGGAAGTCGAGTCCTAATTTGGAAAATAAAGTTGCCGTTAACTCGTTTTTAAAGGACTTTGATAGCATATGAAGAAAAAAGCTGAGAAAGCGAAAAATTAAAATTTGCTTCCTAGAAGCAAGTCCACAAAACCTAAATTTAAAAGAGAATTGTGTCTTAAAAGTATCCTTACTTGTATTCTCCGCTTCTTTGGCTCGGAATCAATACCAAATTTTTTAAAGTAAAGACAAAATCTTTGGAACCGAGTATGCTTTTTTTTCAGTGTAGGCACCATTTTCGGCACACATATTTTTAGTCCTAAAATACATTTAGATTTCAAATTTCAGGCAAATCATAGTGAAAATACGGTTATTAAAAAACTCAAGAAGCAAAATCTGAAGATATATCTATATGGGGGATATATACCAAAACCTGGACCGATACACCCCATTTTCGACATACCTATTTGTGGTTCTAAAACAGGGATCCGGAGCGGTCCATTTTTTTCGCTCCGCTCCGCTCCCGCTCCGGAGAAAAAAAAAACCGCTCCGCTCCTCGCTCCGCTCCGAGAAAAAAAAAATCGCTCCGCTCCGCTCCTCTTCGAGAAAATTATAGTACAAACATTGTATTATTTGTTCAATTGAGTTTTATTTTATTTAGAAAAATCGGTACATATATGGGAGCTATAGCTAAATTTGAACCGATTTCGATGATTTTTTGCACATATAGTTAGTGCTATAGAAGATTACATTTCGCCAACTTTGAGTAAGATCAGTGGATAAATAAGGGTTTTATGACCTAATTTGACAAAATCGGGCGATACATATATATGGGACCTATATCTAAATCTGAACCGATTTCGATGAAATTTTCAGACTTAAAGGGCGATACAGAAGATTATTTTGTGCTAAATTTGACGACGATCGGTTAGTAAAACTAGTGCAACGTGACCCCATTTGTCGAAATCGGGCAATACATATATATGGGAGCTATATCTAAATTTGATCCGATTTCTTCCAAATTCAATAACGTTCGTCCTTGTGCCCAAAAAAACTCCCTGTACCAAATTTCATCAAAATCGGTTAATAATTGCGACCGAAATCCTGTGAACAACAAATACATGGACAGACGGACGGATGGACGGACGGACACCAAGCGCTAGATCGACTCAGGAGGTGATTCTGAGTCGGTATATATTTTATGGGGTCTAAAATCAATATTTCTTGTAGGCACATTTTTTGGCAGATCAAACTTATTATACCCTAACCACTATGTGGTTTAGGGTATAATGACTTTAAAACAATGTGTTGAAATATTTTATTAATTTTGAAGATTTTTTCAGAAATATTAAATCCATTTTGACTTCATTAAAACGAAATTTGCATTCATGTTAGGATACACATTTTTATGTCGAATCACTTAGCTATAAGGACAAACAGACTTCATTGAAAAGTTTAGAGACTTTTAGACAAGGAAAAATTTTTTTTCAGAGAAATACGTCTTCTATTCTAAGCAAAATTCGTATTCGTATTTTAGGCATGTGAAATATTTGGCCTCCCGACAATATTCTTTGCGGTGCACCATCTACTATTTAATATGTGATAGAAACCAAATTTATGAAAATGGACCAAAATGGACCAAATTCTGTTTGGTCTGACCATCGGACCAAATTTAAAAATTAGAAATCTTTTGGACCAAAACGGCAACGCTGATTGGAATCGAAAGTCTATACACAGAGTAGAAGTAACTACTCTCCGAAAGTTTTGTTTTTTGTTTTGCAACAGACGTAGAGAAGAGGTTTTGTTATATTTGTAATGTGTGTGTATGTTTATGTTTGCAACAACCTCCATCGAAATCAGCCCATGGTATACCTACGAATATTCTTACTCAGATCTAGTGTTACCTAATTTCGCTTTTTCCCCTTTATTGTATAATAAATGTATATGCGCACATTTTTCAACCAAAATTGAAACTATCCATAATTTTAATTAAATTTTCGAGAACTAATATCAGAAATAAGAGAATGCTAGGATATAGTACAATAGTAAAGCAAATATGAATGTCCTTACACTGAAAAAAAAGCATGCCCGGTTCCAAAGATTTTGTCTTTACTTTAACAGTTTGGGTATTAATTCCGAGCCAAAGAAGCGGAGAATACAAGTAAGGATACTTTAAAGACGTAATTCTCTTTTAAATTTGGGGGTTATGTAATTGCTTCTACACTGAAAAAACAGTGAACCCACCAGGAAGAAAACTTTTGATTCATTTTAGAAAATTTTGGATATTTTTAGAAATTTTTAACTAAACAGTATTACAAGCGCTGGCATCGCGCCGATATCACAAAAGTAAGTAAATATTTTTCGACAAATTCAAGAAAATTTATTAGGCATAAATAATTTTTTTCACTTTTTAAAGAACATTTTGTAGTTTGAAGGAAAAAATTGGAGTTCAAAATTGCAAGAATGTCTTTAGTGATATACGAAGTTCACAATGGACGCTTTTGTAGTAAAATTTACAAATTTGAGGAAATAATGAACTATTTTATGACAAATACGAATTTAGTAAATCTCTTTCCTTAACTTGTGTATAATTTTTTCCCCTCTTTTAGTTCATTTAACTAAAGTACGCAAAAAATTATTAGAGTAAATGAAATTTTCACCAAATATAATAAGTTCATGAACTAAAATAATGTTAATTTGGCTTTAGGGAAATAGTGAGTTCACTTTTTTTTTGGGTGTAGGAAGCAAATGTTAATTTTTCATTTTTTAGATTTTTTTCGTCAGTTGTTATCAAAATCCTTTAAAAACGAGTTAACGAGTTATTTTTTTCCATATTAAGACTCGACTTCCAGTAGAAATTATGCTATGTTTCAAGTAAAAAGCGTCTTTAAAATAAAGTGTTGAAAAACATGTCTTATTTTTTAACGATTTTTTGCTTTGTAGGCAAGATGCAAAAAGGAAACAAATTTAAAGACAATTTTATTAATTTTAAAGAATTTTTCTTAATTATTAAAGTCACGTTGACCTTACCTCAAAAATTTTATCTTTCATGTTATGATACACATTTTTAAGTAAAATCGCTTAATTATAAGGACATTACAACTTCATTCAAAATTTTATTGCTTTTTGGACAAGAAAAAAAAACTTTATTTTAGAGAAATGCGTCTTCCATGTTAAGCAAAATTTGCATTCTTATTCTAAGGACATTGAATCTTTGACTTCACGACAATATTTTTTTCAGTGTAGAAAACTAAAAAATTAAATATAAATAAGATCGTTTAATTGCATTTATTTGACGTTCATTACAAACATCTTTGTAGTAATACGAGATGAAATTGATCGAAATACTGTTGTTACTTTTACAACACATACTAGAGATATATTTTGACATTTGCCGTTTTTGAAAACAATTACTAAAAAAACACGTTGTGTTTTCCCCAATGTACGTACGTACAAAAATACATATCGTACATTTTAAACGTTTACTCACACTACGCTAAGTACTAGCTAAATTTGAAATTACCTACACAGTGTAATTTCAAAGTTACACATTTCATTCAAGTAATATTTTATTCGGAGCGGAGCGGTTTTTCATTTGGAAAACGCTCCGCTCCCGCTCCGCTCCGGATTTTAGAAATGCCGCTCCCGCTCCGCTCCCGCTCCGGCAAAAAAAGGGCTTGCTCCGCTCCGCTCCGCTCCGGATCCCTGTTCTAAAATACCTCTAGATTTCCAATTTCAGGCAAATCGTATAGAAAGTAAGGTTTCTAGAAGTCCAAGACCCCAAATCGGGGGTAGGTTTATGTGCGGTCTATACCAAAACATGGACACGTACACCCCATTTCCTTAAATACCTATAGATTTCCAATTTCAGGAAAATCGGATTGAAAATAGGTTTCTATAAGCCCAAGACCCCAAATCGGGGGATCGGTTTATATGGGGGCTATACCAAAACATGAACCGATATAGCCCATCTTCCAACTTGACCTGTCTGCAAACAAAAAACGAATCGGTGCGAAATTACAGGACGATAGCGCTATTATTGAAAGCTACAGCGTGATTACAATAGACAGACAGACGGACATGGTTATATCGTCTTTGAATTTCTCCCTGAACAAGAATATATATACTTTGTATAGTCGGAAATCGATAAAATGTAATGGTCCATTTAGAAGCATAATCTGATGTAGCCCCAATATAAATTCGATATTCTTGGAGGCTTATGTTAGGTTAGACTAATCACATATGGTGAACATCCCTTTTATCAATGAGTGCTGCCCCATTATATGTTAAGCTCAATTATTAGGAACCTCGTTTTTAACTCCGAAGGGCGTTTCGGTGAATCTACTTAGGGAAGCTTTAGTACACTCAGAAATGTCACCAGCATTACTGAGAGGGGATAATCCACCGCTCATGCTAACCATTGCACCACAGTGGCTCTGCCATAAGTGTAGAAAGGCATCTGGGGGAAATTTTTTCGATTCCAATCTGACTGGGATATTTTTTTTTATAGCGCACCAAATACAATATTGGCCTACTATGAAAGTTTATGCAACATTAATTTTAGGACACTATGTTTCCATAATATTAAGGACAAATAATGAAAATTTTGTTAAAAGCAAGTTCATGATTTGCAATACTCATTTTTGAAACTTGCGTCTCACTGTTAATGTATGTCTTTGAAGTAAATTTGTCTTCTGCAGCTTTTTGAAGGGGCGAATTTGATTCGATACGGTTGAAATTGCGTTCGTGATGTTTTTTTACCGGGAACGGGATCCCGGGAATTCCCGGGAAATTGCTATTTTTTCGCTCCCGCTTTCCCGGGAATGAAGTGCGGGAATTCCCGGGAAATTTTCTTTACAATATTTTATGTATAATAGAGGGTTTTATATGGAAAATGACAGTTGAAATCTAGTTAAAGTGGATTTTCGAAGTGTAATGTGAATAACTATGTCGTAGAAGTTGCCTTGTGGAACATACATAATCGTGGGTTCTTGCGTCTCACTGCTAATGAGGTATGTCTTTGAAGTAAATTTGTCTTCTGCAGCTTTTGGAAGGGGCGAATTTCATTCGATACGGTTGAAATTGCGTTCGTGATGTCAGTAGATTATCTCTAAAAGCCAGTATTAAATATATATTGCTCCCATATGAACCGATACCCAGATTTGATTTCCGGATTTCCTCTTGGAGGAGTAAATTTGAGTTTTACGTACTTGATTGTAGGAAACTTATTTCATTTTTTCTTTGTATTCATCAAAGTCCATTAAAATATGTTAACGACAACTCAAATTTCCAAATTCAGACTCGACTTCAAGTAGAATTTATGCTATATTTCAAGTACAGAACGACTTTAAAGTAAAGTGTTGAAACATCTCCTATTTTTATACCCTCCACCATAAGATGTGGGGGTATATTAACTTTGTCATTCCGTTTGTAACACATCGAAATATTGCTCTAAGACCCCATAAAGTATATATATTCTGACTCGTTTCTAAAATTCTGAGTCGATCTAAGCATGAACAAGCTATCGACTTGAAACTTGGCACAAGTTGTTGTTATTGATGTAGGTCGGATGGTATTGCAAATGGGCCATATCGGACCACTTTTACGTATAGCCCCCATATAAACCGACGCTCAACAATGCCAAAATTGGTCCGTATCGGTCTATAGTTATATATAGCCGATCCCCAAAAATAATCTACCAAAATTTTATTACTATAGAAAATTTTGTCAAAATTTTATTTCTATAGAAAATTTTGTCAAAATTTTATTACTATTCAAAATGTTGTCAAAATTTTACTTCTATAGAAAATTTTGTCAAAATTTTATTTCTGTAAAAATTTTGTCAAACTTAATTATATACGTATTTAATCGGCCTTTTTTTTCAATATACCCCGTATGGACTGACTTACAGTTGAGAAGCCTGTGTTAAGAAGTTTTAAGATACCTTGTCATCAGCAAGTGTTACCGCAACCCAATTAATTCGATTGTGGATGACGCTCTTTAGTACAAGTTTCTATGCAATACATAGTGGAGGGTACATAAGATTCGGCCTGGCCGAACTTACGGCCGTATATACTTGTTAAACGCTTTTTTGCTTTGTAGTGAAGATACAAAACGATTAGTTTTGAAGAATTTGTCAAAATTATTAAAGCCAAGTTGACATTAGTCAAACAAAATTTACTTTCATGTTAACATACCCATTTTCAAGACGAATTACTTAACTATAAGGACACAACGACTTCATTGAAAAGTTTATCGACTTTTGGATGATATGAGAGAAATAAGCCTTCTACACACTTTTTTTTTTTTGTCTTCAATCACGAAATTAATTGATCCAATCAATTTTTAATTGAAATATCTTTAATCACAGAAATTATAGTATCAATTAAAAAATTAATTGATCCAATTAAAGAATTAATTAATACTATTAATTTTTGTAATTGATTTTTGTTTCAATAAAAAAATGAATTGAATCAATAAAATTTTGAAATTAGTATTTTTTAAGACTCAATTAAGACTTTAATTGGAAAATATTTCGTGAATTTTTTTCTGTGTATGCTAAGCAAAATTCGCATTGTATTTAAAGGATATGAAATCTTTGCCTCACGACAATACTTTCTCAGGGCATATATTTATGTCTCGCACAATATGAACTTATATGGTCCAGAAGGCAGAGATTTACTTTTATTTGCTTCAAATTTTGTACAAGGAGTACAACACCCCAAAAAACAGTGAACCCATCAGGAGGGAAAATTTTAACACTCTCGAAATCGGCACGTTACCTGGGGATTGCCCTGGACTCCAAACTGAATTGGCTCGAGAATTTAGCGGAACGTATGAAGAATATCTATGCGGCATTATACGCATGTCAGAAGCTTGTTGGGGAGCGGTGGGGAATGAAACCGTCCCTTTTCAACTGGCTTTATACAGATGTGATAAGGCCAGTAGCTGTGTATGGATGTCATGTATGGTGGCCCATCACAAACCACCACAATCATTTACTGAGATTGGGCAGAATAAATAGAACGGCCCTCATCTACATGACCGGGGCGATGAGGACAACGGCCACCGCAGCACTGGCGGTAATGATGGGGATATGTCCCCTGGACCTGCATATTAGGAGGACCGTGGAGGTCATACTGATCAGACTGAGGGGCCTGGACTCATAGGAGAGTACGGGCTGCAGACACACTGAACTGATAGTCTATGCCGGACGACATATGAAAGCTGACTATATGGCGACACGGCATATGTATGAGAATAACCTGGATTCAATTATCCCGACCATAGAGGACTGGGACAAAAATAGGATACGCGGAATTTACTGCATGGAGTTGGAACTTAAGGAGTCCTTTACCCAGCAGAGAGTCCTTTAATTTAACTCTGTGCTGGGTACCTGGACATTATGGCATAACTGGGAATGAAAAGGCAGATGTACTGGCTAAGGAAGGCGCAGGTTCAGACTATGACCGACTTGCGAGAATGCAGTCTGAGGAGTATTCTCGCCTTCATCAAGGCATCGGGGTGGAGGACATAGGCGCATCCGAAGGACACATTATCATAGAATGGACTCATTCCGACCGGAGCGAGACAGACATGAAGAGGAAGATGGAAAGAAGTTTGAGGAACCGCAATGGACCAACTATGGTCTAAGTGGACACAAATCCGCTAGTTCGGATTCGTGTCATCCTCCATAACCTAACCTAACCTAAGGTCAACTTGACGTTAATAATTCAGAAAAATTCTTTAAATTTAATGAAATTGTCTTTAAAATTGTTGTCTTTTTGCATCTTGTCTACATAAAGGAATGGTTCACCTCCGCGACCAAATATCGAAAAATAAAATAGCGGTTTTTTTAGACATCACCTCTAACCTTCCTTGGAAATTTCACCCAAATCGGAGAACTTTGGCCCAATTTTGTCGGGCCAGAGGCCCACCAGATATCAAAAAATGAGGTACCCTATTTGCACCACATGATTACCTTCTACGTTCTCCAAACATTTTTTGTGTGAAAAAATAAAATTATTTTATAACAAAGGCAACTGCGATGAATTCAAATTATAAATTTTTGTAATGATCGCTTTTCCGTTGATACTTTTCTTTGCTATAAACCTCACAGAGACCGAGATCTTTCCAACGAATGTAAAACCGTGGAAATCGGTTCGAGCGTTCTGGAGTTGCATCAAAGATGGCGCTGTTTATAAAAAAAATTTTCCTCGTTCCCGTTGAAACTTTTCTTGATTTTTCTTTGCTATAAACCTACGGAGCCCGAGACCTTTCCAAGGAATGCAAAACCGTGGAAATCGATTCGTGCGTTCTGGAGCTAAAGCATCAGGAAGGAAAACCTGACTTATTTTTATATAGTAGAATATCAGCAGCTCCTATTCATATTTAAGCATGTTCGTATTTAAAACGTGGAATGTATATTTCAGCCAGGCCTAATGCCTACTTAGAAATTTACAAGCATTTACTCGCCTGATACGAGACTCTTTCTGTATTTAAAGGTCTGTGTTGGATTACACACTTCTAACAGTTTATGATCTTATCGAATGCCCATCAATTTTACAAGTCTTTTATGGAGGTTCGCTAATGCTTGGGAAAGTCAATAATGTCCAAACAAATGGAGAACCTACCGGCTCTTGTCGTTCAATTCTCCGATTTGGTTGATTTATTATATATGCACATTAATGCTGACATATATACCAATCTTGGGTCAAAATAAGGAATACACCCGATGTTCATATTGCTATTACACATTTGCAGTGTTGGTGGTCTCTCACTCTAATGTTTTTAGCGGCCGCATCCGCAAAATTCTAGATTTCCAAAATCTAACCGATTCGCATTATTTGATTAACAGCATCCTCCAACGTTTTTTTATACCCTCCACCATAGGATGGGCGTATATTAACTTTGTCATTCCGTTTGTAACACATCGAAATATCGCTCTAAGACCTCCATAAAGTATATATATTCCGAGTAGTGGTGAAATTCTGAGTCGATCTGAGCATGTCCGTCCGTCCGTCCGTCCGTCTGTTGAAATCACGCTAACTTCCGAACGAAGCAAGCTATCGACTTGAAACTTGGCACAAGTAGTTGTTATTGATGTAGGTCGGATGGTATTGCAAATGGGCCATATCGGTCCACTTTTACGTATAGCCCCCATATAAACGGACCCCCAAATTTGGCTTGCAGATCTTCTAAAAGAAGCAAATTATATATGTATATGGTCTTTAACAACCACGCAAAACTTGGTCCACATCGGTTCATAATTATATATAGCCCCCATATAAACCGATCCCCCGATTTGGCTTGCGGAGCCTCTAAGAGCAGCAAATTTCATCCGATCCGGCTGAAATTTGGTACATGGCGTTTGTTATGGTCTCTAATGGCCATGCAAAAAATGGTCCATATCGGTCCATAATTATATATAGCCCCCATATAAACCGATCACCAGATTTGACCTCCGGAGCCTCTTGGAAGACCAAAATTCATCTGATTCAGTTGAAATTTGGTACGTGGTGTTAATATATGGCCTCAAACACGCATGCAAAAATTGGTCGAATCGGTTCATAATTATATATAGCCCCCATATAAACCGATCCCTAGATTTGACCTCCGGAGCCCCTTGGAAGAGCAAAATGCATCCGATTCGGTTGAAATTGGTTCGTGATGTTAGTATATGTTATCCAACAACCATGCAGGAATTGGTTCATATCAGTCCATAATTATATACAGCCTCATATAAACCGATCCCCAGATTTGACCTACGGTGCCTTTTCGAGAAGCAAAATTCATCCGATCTGGTTGAAATTTGGTACGTGGTGGTAGTATATGATATTTAACAGCCATGCCAAAAGTGTCCATATCAGTCCATAATCATATATAGCCCCATATAAACCGATCCCGATATTTGGTTTTGGAGCCTCTTGGAGGAGCAAATTTCATCCGAGTCAGTTGAAATTTGGTACATTGTGCTAGTATATGACCGTTAACAACCATACCTAACTATGTTAGGTCCATATCGATCTATAGTTATATACAGCCCTCAGATAAATCGATCCCCAATCACAAAAAATTGGTCCATATCAAGTTCATAATTGTATATAGCCCCCATATAAGCGACCCCCATATTTCAATTCTGGCTCTATACCACGTATGGACTAACTCACAATTTAGAAAACGATGTTAACATAAGAAGTTTTAAGATACCACAACCCAAATAATTCGATTGTGGATGACAGTCTTTCGTAGAAGTTTCTACGCAATCCATGGTGGTGGGTACATAAAATTCGGCCAGGCCGAACTTACGGTCGTATGTACTTGTTTTTAGTTTCTGCGTTTCGTCCTATTTCACAACTATTTGTATTTAAATTTGCTCTTCGATTTCCATTGGAGAGGACTTTTTATTTCCAATTTCTGACCAAAAATTCAAATTTTTATTTTCCTTGATTCAGAAAACATGGGTTAGGTTATGTAAAGTGGCAGCCTGATATATCAGGCTAACTTAGACTATTCATTTCGTTGTGATACCATAGTGGTGAACTTTTCTCTTATCACTGAGTGATGCCTCTTATGACTTAAAAACAAGGGAATCCACTTAGAGAAGCTAAATATTCAGCAATGACACCAGTATTACTGATAGGGGATAATCCACCACTGATATTTTTTTAATGTTTGGTCGAAACTGGGATTGGCCCCATGACCCTTTGTATGCAAAGCGGGCATGATCACCATTTCACCTTGGCGGCTCCCAGACATACTGTGGTTTCAGACATACTCGTATTACAAAATGGCAGCCTTATGCTGTTTATATTTAAAATAAGAATTCCTTAACTCTTGAACTTTTATTTTTCAGCGGTGCTTACAAGCACACAACCCATTGGAAGGATAGTTCTATAAAACGATAACATAATCGCCCTAGCTTGACTTTTGACATTCCTTACTTTTTTCATAATATGTTTCATTTGGGGTTTTTTCTATTTCTAACAATTATATACGGCTGTAAATTCGGTCAGGCCGAAGCTTATGTACCCTCCACCATGGATTGCTTAGAAACTTCTACTGAAGACTGTCATCCACAATCGAATTACTTGGGTTGCGGTATCACTTGCCGATGGCAAGGTATCTTGAAACTTCCTAACACCGTCTTCTAAATTGCAAGGTAGTCCATATGTGGTATGTTATTAAACTAAAAAAGGCCGATTAAATACGTATATAATTAAGTTTGACAAAATTTTCTATAGAAATAAAATTTTGATAAAAGTTTCTATAGAAATAAAATTTTGACAAAATAAAATTTTGACAACATTTTCCATAGAAGAAAAATTTCGACAAAATTTTCTATAGAAATAAAATTTTAACAAAATTTTCTATAGAAATAAAATTTTGTCGAAATTTTTTCTAAAAATAAAATTTTGACAAAATTTTCTATAGAAATAAAATTTTGACAAAATTTTCTCTAGAAATAACATTTTGACAAAATTTTCTATAGAAATAAAATTTTGCCAAAATTTTCTATAGAAATAAAATTTTGCCAAAATTTTCTATAGAAATAAAATTTTGACAAAATTTTCTATAGGAATAAAATTTTGACAAAATTTTCCATAAAAATAAAATGTTGACAAAACTTCTATAAAAATAAAATTTGGGTAGCTTATTTTTGGCTCGAGTGGCTACCATGATTATGAACCGATATGACCAATTTTTGTGTGATGGGAGTTCGGTTATATATAACTATAAACCTATATGGACCAATTTTGGCATGGTTATTAGCGGCCATATACCAACACCACGTTGCAAATTTCAACCGGATCGGATGTATTTCGCTTCTCCGAGAGGAACGGTTTATATGGGGGCTATAAATAATTATGGACCGATATGGACCAATTTTTGCATGGTTGTTAGAGACCATATAACACCACGTACCCGATTTCAACCGAATTGGATGAATTTTGTTCCTCCAAGAGGTTCCGGAGGTCAAATCTGGGGATCGATTTATATGGGGACTATATATAATTATGGACCGATATGGACCAATTCTTGCATGCTTGTTAGAGACCACATACTAACACCACGTTCCAAATTTCAAATGGATCGGATGAATATTGACCCTCCAAGAGGCTCCGGAGGACAAATCTGGGGATCGGTTTATATGGGGGCTATATATAATTATGGACCGATATGGACCAATTCTTACATGGTTGTTAGAGACCATATACTAATACCACGTACCAAATTTCAACCGGATCGGATAAATTTTGCTCCTTCAAGAGGCGTCGGAGTTCAAATCTGGGGATCGGTTTATATGGGGGCTATATAAAATTATGGACTGATATGGACCAACTTTTGCATGGTTGTTAGAGACCATATACTAACACCACGTACCAAATTTCAACCGGATCGGATGAATTTTGCTCCTCATAGAGGCTCCGGAGGTCAAATTTGGGGATCGGTTTATATGGGGGCTATATATAATTATGGACCGGTATGGACCAGTTTTTCCATGGTTGTTAGTGACTATATACTTACACCATGTCCCAAATTTCAGCCAAATCGGATGAAATATGCTACTCTTATAGGCTTCCCAAGCCAAATCTGGGGGTCCGTTTATATGGGGGCTATATGTAAAAGTGGACCGACCATTTGCAATACCATCCGACCTACATCAATAACAACTACTTGTGCCAAGTTTGAAGTCGATAGCTTGTTTCGTTCGGAAGTTAGCGTGATTTCAACAGACGGACGGACGGACATGCTTAGATAGACTCAGAATTTCACCACGACCCAGAATATATATACTTTATGAGGTCTTAGAGCAATATTTCGATGTGTTGCAAACGGAATGACAAAGTTAATATACCCCCCATCCTATGGTGGAGGATATAAAAATTTCTTACTTTTTTTTGCCCTGACGTTTTGTTAGGTTGTTTCCCACTTTTTTCTAGATATGGCAACTCTTACTTATATACATAATTTTACATATAAGTTTATTGCATTATGGTAGACGATTATTGATAACAGAGAATGCCAATCGGCAGGCTGTACAAATCGGTAGGCTTGCAAAAAAACTAACGATAAGTATCCTCTCCGATCAATTGAACAAATTCTAAAAGGGAAGATTTACAAATTATATGGTTTCTTGCAATAAACTGTATAACAAAATGTTATATCTTTTGGAAGGATTAACAAAATTATTAAACGATAACTCACGATCATATAGTAGACCTCAACATAAAGTAATCGAATGTTATCGAAAAATTAAATGAATGCAATTTTTATAATAACTCACCTTATTTTCACCATTTGTTGACAATTCATGTATATAGATAGGTCCATTTCCGGAATAGGCTCTGCTGCAATTTCCCTTGCTAATCCCACGTTGATAAATCCATTGAAAAAATTGACTAGATGTAGCATAGCGGCCTTTAGAATTTCTCAAATAATATCAGCTATGCCGACATCTTGCCAACTGACCAATGGATGATAAAAGTAGAGTGAAATAAAGTTTCGAAATAATATCTCCTTCTTGTGAGAATACATGTTGCACTAGTGACCTGTATTAAAAAGCACAATCCATTCACCATATACTGCACAGGGTTCTTCGTTTGAATATTTTCACTAATCACTGTTTTTTTTTTCTTTCAACCTGGCTTGTTTTTCTTAACCATGAATATTTCAAGATTACGGGAAGATTGGAAATATATTCGATCCGTTGGTGACAATGTCTAATTGGCAACTAACTCTGAAGATCCCCAGTGAGCTCAGCACCACACCTCAAACCATTTTTAGTTATTTTCTACTCTATCCATTACAAAGCCTATACATGCACTTGTCGCCCTGTATGGGTAAGGTACTTCTACGTTAATAATTCTGCTGGTGTATGTGTGAGCGCGTACGTGACTGTGTGCGTCTACGTGTATATCCATCAAATGTCCAAGTATGAATAAGGTTTAAGAAATTCGAATTTCAAAATGACAATTGTATTAAACTGCTAGTTGGCCTATAGGCCCCTGTATTTTAGCGTAAAGACTCATAAAGAAGATATATTCGAATTGGATTGGTAAATAAACAGTAGGGTTCTTTATTTTTTTAAGCAGAATTAAGTTAGTGGTGACACTCTTCAATTTCTTTAAGTAAATCGGCAAAGATGTTAATTTTGTTTAATCCACCAAGTAATTTACAGTGGAGCAAAATGTGCTTATAGGGAAAATTTTGTAAAACTTAAATCTGCAAAATAGCAGAAATATTGGTATTTATCATATACGGCTCTATCCATAAAATTTAAAATTGAAGGATCAGACAGTAATGGAGCTATATCAAAAACGTACAAGTTTTGCATACACAAAAATATTTTTTTCTGATTCAATCGCGAAATTAATTGATCCAATAAAGTTGTATGTTATTGAAATTGCTGCACACGCAAAGAAAAAAAACGTTTGGAAAACGTGTACCGAAAACGTTTTTCTTTTGTTTGAGTTTTTTGAATTGCTTCGAAAAGTATACACTTTTATCACCAAAAAAATTCGTTTGTTACAAAATTTTTATTTTTTCAGTAAAAAAAGTTATTTTTGAACCAACAACACAGTCCATTTCGTTTATATCAAACACTGTTCTTTTCTAAATTTAGGTCTTCAATAAGACACATTTTACAGTTCATAGTAAATATTTAATATAGTAGAATGTAATGTTGAAAATTTTTCGGAATCTTCCGATCATATCTGGAATATATGTAAAAAAAAAAAAAAAAAACTTTGGTCGAAGCAGGGATCGAACCCACGACCCTTGGCATGCAAGTCAGACGTAGCAACCACTGCTCCACGGTGCCCAACTAAATGTATTTTTCTGTTAAATAAACTTTGTTTAATCGGCTCGTGGGCGCCGCAAGCTATGCTATATAAATATAACTTAGTTATATGGGTAATTGTCTATTGATGACAATAATGGCTACATGGCTCAGTGGATAGTGTGTTGGCTTACAAATTGCATGGTCCGTGGTTCGATTCTCCGTCCAGGCGAAAGGTAAAAAAAAATTTTAAAATTTATAAAATCGTATAATTTCTTCTACATTGTTTGTGTTACAGAAAAA
This sequence comes from Haematobia irritans, assembly GCF_050003625.1. Taxonomy (NCBI): domain Eukaryota; kingdom Metazoa; phylum Arthropoda; class Insecta; order Diptera; family Muscidae; genus Haematobia; species Haematobia irritans. The sequence continues at coordinate 147,020,615 of NC_134397.1, read as the reverse complement.
GGTGCTAAGAACTAAAAAACTTCGTGGAAGTGGGAAAGATGTGAGGGAAAATGCAATTAGCCAGAAAAAAATTTTTTTTGAGTTAGTCTTTATGAAATTGTTTTTACATCCTGGAAAAGAATAAACGTTTATCACAAAAAAAATATGCTTTTCTTCCAAATACACTTCCTTTCAACGAAAAGCAAATGAGAAACGAACCTTGTTTGTCTAAAATTTCGTTTGGGAGGAAAGAATTATTTTTTTGCGTGCAGTAATTGATTTCTCTGTTACTGATAATTTTTTAATTGATTCAATTGGAAATGTAACTGATTTTAATTGTAAAACTAAATTATCATCTATGTAGTTGGACTTCATCTCTTTTTCAATTAATTATTATTTTTAATTCTTCCTTGTATTTGAGTAAAAATTTAATAAAATACACACAAAGAAAAAAACGTTTGTACTGAAAACGTTTTTCTTTTGTTAGACTTTTTATACCCTCCACCATAGGATGGGGGATATATTAACTTTACCATTCCGTTTGTAGCACTTTTTCCATCCCAAACCATTGTTTTATCAAGCGGAAAATTCTGACGCCTAGAAATATGCAAGGACATTTTTAAGTAAACCAGAATCTCAGTAAAATTGTTAATTTCAAAGATTGAATCTCGAGGAAAGGGAATTAAAATTATTGTTGGGTTTATTTAGATCTAATTTGAAGAAAACGCGACTTAATAGTTCCTTAGAAAAAATAAAATTCAATTATCTTTTCCTTATAATGAATTGTGCCACTTTTTTAAATATGTGTGCCACCTTTTATTGCTCGAGACACTTTTTGTGCCATTTTTTAGGAATTCTCACCGACAATGCTGACTGCCACAAACCGCAGACCAAGGAAGTAAATTTCTTTACTTTTATTGAGAAAATCAAGTTTTCAATATGATTATCACAAACATGTTACTTGGATACAGGGGGCTCAGCAAACATAAAGGGTGATACGGTCAAAATTTGGTCAATATAAACTTGACGTATTTCTTTCAATTTTGCATTTAAAAAACCTGAACACCCCTCATTTTGAAGGTGTGTGTGTGTAGAATGTTGCTCCTATTTTGATTTTGGAATTCACTCTTCAGTTGTCAAAATGCCGTCCAAGCAAGAAGAGCAGCGTATCAAAATTTTGCTCGCGCATCGCGAAAATCTAAGATACTCGCACGCAAAGCTGGCAAAATCGCTAAAAGTTGCCAAATCAACCGTTACAAATGTAATTAAAGTGTTTGGGGAACGTTTGTCGACAGCCAGGAAGTCTGGATCGGGGGGAAATCGAAAACCGGAAGCCGCCTCAGCGTCATCGAAAATTTGGATCATCGGATGAAGGTGTGCCACCGAGGTCGCGGCGCCCATTTGACCGATATTTTGTTTCATACATAATTGAGTAATACCAATGTATCATAATAAAATAAAATTACAATAATTTCCTAAATAGTTTGTGTTTTATTCAAAATCAACATCGGCCCTTGAAATTTTAACCACCCTTTACATGGTGTCAACTTATGATCTCTAACAACCATGCAAAAATTGGTCCACATCGGTCCATAATTATATATAGCCCCCATATAAACCGAACCCCCGATTTGGCTTGCGGAGCATCTAAGAGAAGCAAATTTCATCCGATCCGGCTGAAATTTGGTACATGGTGTTAGTATATGGTATCCAACAACCATGCGGAAATTGGTTCATATCAGTCCATAATTATATATAGCCCCCATATAAACCGATCCCCAGATTTGACCTCCGGTGCCTTTTGGAGAAGCAAAATTCATCCGCTCTGGTTGAAATTTGGTACGTGATGGTAGTATATGATATTTAACAGCCATGCCAAAAGTGGTCCAAATCAGTCCATAATCATATATAGCCCCCATATAAACCGATCCCGAGATTTGGTTTTGGAGCCTCTTGGAGGAGCAAATTTCATCCGAGTCAGTTGAATTTGGTACATTGTGTTAGTATGTGGCCGTTAATAACCATGTCTAACTAGGTCCATATCGGTTTATAGTTATATATAGCCCTCAGATAAATCGATCCCCAATCACACAAAAATTGGTTCATATCAAGTTCATAATTGTATATAGCCCCCATATAAGCGACCCCCATATTTCAATTCTGGCTCTCTACCACACTGTTAGAAAAATATGTTTTTCATATGTTCCGATATAAACAAAATGTGTTTCGGGCACAATATTTAAACACAATATATTTAAGTGCAAGCATTTAATGTTCCTAAACTAACATTAAATATTTGGGACACATATGTTAATATGTTAGAATATATTATGTTTGGGGCATGAATGTTTCATAAAAATAATATGTGTGAATGTAAACATATATAAATTTACAAATTTCGAGTAGACATATATATGTTGTGATATTTTATTCAGAGAGCGACAGAGAGAGAGAGAGTATAGAGATGGAAACGAAAGATATCAACATAACACAGCGAGAGAATCAAAAGGGAGCAATTTCTGTGAAACCGCTTGTATGTTGTTTCGGAAAACTGTTTTATGATAAGGCCAACAATTTAATATGCTTAAGTCTAAATATTATTTAATTTGAATATTAGAATGTGTATTCGGAGTAAAGAGAATAGACATTCGGAACCAAGAGAATAGACCAAGAGGAGTTGACGGACACCTTCAAGTAGAAAAGCGGACATTAAGTTCAAGTTTTGCAGCTAAAACAATTGAAAACGATTATTTTCTTTAAAATGAATTATTAAAGAAAAGTAAAAGGCAAAACATTTCCATTTTAGAGTGATAATGCCAACTTAATACCGGCCTTAAAGGTAAAAATGAAATTATGTACAAATGTGTAAATTAAAAAAAAAATGGTGTTCGGTCGGAGCAAGGACTGAACCCACGACCCTTTGCATTCAAGGCAGACATGTTAACCACTGCTCCACGTGGCCAACAAATGTATGTTTCTGTTAAATAATGTTATGTTTGCATGGGCTCGTGGGCGCTGCAAACTATGCTATATAAATGTAACTTATAACGATAATTGTCTACAGGTGACTATAACAGCTACGTAGCCCAGTGGATAGTGTGTCGGCTTACAAACTGTATGGTCCTCGGTTCGATTCTCCGTCCAGGCGAAAGGTAAAATTTAAAAAATTGAATAATTTCACAATCTTCTTTGGGGCAAATTCTTCCAAGCATATAATATGTTTGGGCTCAAAATGCTTCCAAACATATAATATGTTCACATAAAACAAACATATTAATGTTTCGGCAGTATCCAATAATATATGTGACTCCTGCAAAATATGTTTGGAACATATGTTAGAAAAGCGATTTTTTTTGAGGGTGCACGTATGGACTAACTCACAATTTAGAAAACGATGTTAAGAAGTTTTATGATACCACAACCCAAGTAATTCAATTGTGGACGACAGTACAAGTTTCTATGCAATCCATGGTGGAGGGTACATAAGATTCGGCCTGGCCGAACTTACGGCCGTATATACTTGATATTTAATTAAAATTTTTAATATTGACCGTATATATCAATTTTGGCATGATCGGATGAAATATGCTACTCCAAGAGTCCCTAGAAGCCAATCTGGGGATCAGTTTATATGAGAGCTATACCAAAATGCGGCCAAGAACTTTGTAGAATCTGAAACCAATATTTCGATACGTTACAAACGTAATAAGGTGGAGGGTATAAAAGATTTTTATACCCTCCACCTCTCTCCCACAATATTCGATCCCAATCGGCCGAATAATTCAATATTGTAGAGCTCTTAAACAGTGTAGCCTCGTTTTCTATTGCCAAAATTTTCGAACAGTTTTTTAAATGTCGACTATCTCAGATATCTTGCAAACTTTCAATCTGTAATGTTCCAATACAAGGATTTGTGGATAATGTTCCAATACAAGGATTTGTGGATCACATCATCCTTCATAGTAATAGTTTACAAGGCACTTCAACGTGACATATCAAACATCGACATACAACGACGTGGAAATTCTTTAAAACATACGGCAGTTAACTGCTCCAACTGTCGAAAATCTTATTCCCTATAGTGATACCTGGTTACTTCGATGGCTACGCTGGAATGTAGGTGGGCAAATACACAGAAAAAATTTTCACGAAAATTTTTCCAATCGAAGTCTTAATTGAGTTTTTTAAATGAAACATAAATTAATCACAAATATTAATAGTTTCAATTAATTTTTTAATTGATACTATCTTTTCTGTGGTTAAAGATATTTCAAATAAATATGATTTGGATCAATTCATTTCGTAATTGCAGACAAAAAAAAATGTTATGTGTAGTTGTGAACCTAGATCTCTTTATGAATCTAAAATACCTCTGAATTTCAAAGAAGTCAAATCTGGAGATCGGATTATATATGGGCTATATCAAGATATGGAGTGATATATACCAAATTTGGCATATGCCTTTATGGACCTAAAATTCCTTTATATTTCCAAATTAAAGCAAACAGGCTAAAAGTAGAGACATCTGCCCAAGCAATCAAATCGGTAGATCGATTCATCTTGGAACTTGACCTATATACACGGTTGCCACAGTTGGTTAAATTCTACCAAAAATTTTAGATTTTTTATAATTTGGTAGATTGGTAGAATTCTTTATGTTTTGGTAGATTTTGCAAAATATTCCTGACCAACTAAAATTTTGACAACATTTTCTATAGAAATAAAATTTTGCCGAAATTTTCTATAGAAATAAAATTTTGCCGAAATTTTCTATAGAAATAAAATTTTGATAAAATGTTCTATAGAAATAAAATCTTGACAAAATTTTCTATAGAAATAAAATTTTGATGAAATTTTCTATAGAAATAAAATTTTGACAAAATTTTCTATAGAAATAAAATTTTGACAAAATTTTCTATAGAAATAAAATTTTGACAAAATTTTCTATAGAAATAAAATGTTTATAAAATGTTCTATAGAAATAAAATTTTGACAAAATGTTCTATAGAAATAAAATTTTGACAAAATTTTCTATAGAAATATAATTTTGCGAAATTTTTTATAGAAATAAAATTTTGACCAAATTTTCTATAGAAATAAAATTTTGACAAAACTTTCTATAGAAATAAAATTTTGACAAAATTTTCTGTAAAAATAAAATTTTGACAAATTTTTCTATAGAAATAAAATTTTGACAAAATTTTCTATAGACATAACATTTTGACAAAATTTTCTATAGAAAAAAAGTTGACAAAATTTTCTATAGAAATAAAATGTTGACAAAATTCTCTATAGAAATAAAATTTTTTAATAAGATTTTTTGCTTTGTTGGGTTTTTGGTAACATTTTGTCCAAATTTTGGTAGATTATTTTGAACTCGAGTGGCAACAGTGCCTACATACCCCCAAAAAACGACTTTTTGTTGAATTTCAACATGATGGATTCATTATTGAAGGCATTCATTAATAAACTCACTATGGCAAATATGATGAATATATGGATAAAACCGATATTTATTGTAGGTATATTTTTATTTCAATAACCTGGCCTCAAGTTATCATTCTTTAACCGTAGATATGTTCCCATGAATTTTTTCCACAATTTAATCCCACCGTTCGAAGGCTCACTCTCCCGCATACGCACACACATTGCCATTTTACACCCATACAACTTGCGTTTACACACTTCAATATGTTTCTCATTGGTTCATATGGACGGACGTAAACAGCGATCATTCCAAAGCGGTTGCACGCCTGCCTATTTGACTGACTGAGTGTAAGGTACTGTTGTGTCCAATGCGTGCTGCCGTTTTATTCATATAGTCGGGCACCTGATCTGCATTTTTAATTATGACATTAGTTGCTGGTGATTCTTTTCGTCAACAATTGTCATTGGACTTGGATGAAATTCGCCTTCTTCTTCTTCGTCTCCGCTTTTTCGGTATGAGATTTTATTTTTTGTTTTTGTATTAACCTATGTTACCATAATAGTCATCAATGGCTACTGCCTACCTATCTACCTACCTAGCACCAATATACCGAGATTGAGCTCGGCAGACACACAAGCACGGCGGGCGACTAGTAACCGCAAAGTGCCAACTACAACACCAATTTTATCACGGCTACGTGTACATAGCCTTTTGTTTCCGGTGCTTATATTATTATACCATGGTGTATAACTCTATTGCTCTCCCTGAACCTTCTTAGAATACAACATTCGGGAAATCCATATAGAGGTATGTCAAATGTCATAACTCATGATTTCCTCTATCCAAACAATCTCCTTTCTTTTTGGGGTTATCTTTTGGATAAATCTAATTTGGAGAGGGGCTCTTGTATTGGGTGTTTTGTGTTTTCCTTCCGTTCGTATTAACTAACGGCGGGACGTTCGGCGACGTGATCTTATTTCCGGCAACCAATACCAACACATACGCATGTTCAACTTCACACGAGGGTTTATGTGAATCTTCTTTCTCAATAGAAGTGAAAATCATGCTCACATATCAATCGAATACCCAATAAAGAGTCCTCAATTTATGAATTCCAAATAAGATTTACGTATCCATAAAATATGGCTTGGACAATTCTTAATCACCCACAAAAAATGTCTAACCAAATATGCGGAGGCCACCAACACCAATATTCCGAAATACCAAAAATACAAAAAATTTGAAATTATCGGTAATCGCTTGGCTTGCCTTTGCAATGTTTTGGCTATGGACGTATGTTTGACTGGTATATGCCAGGTACACTTTTCCTTCACATATTTCAATATGAATTCATTGAGTTTGAAGTGATGTAATGGCAAAATATTTTATATGAACATTATTACCAATCGATCATTTAGGGTACACAGAAAAAATATCGTTAAAATATATCGAATTAAAATTATTATTAAAAAATTAACTGATATAAATAAATTTTTAATCAAATCAAAAATAATTAAGTCAGTTAAGAAAATTATTGAAATTTTCGCTTAAAATACTAATAGTTCCATTTAACATCCCAGCAAAAAAGCGTCGCCAAAAAAGTAGTGAAAATGTTCTTTTTGGATCCGGAACATGCAAAATTGGCGCAGAAGCGATGAGTTTAACATGGGCTTGTCATAGGACGGATCGGTGGAGCCCATGGGCACTGAATTTGCATCACTTCTTAAGGTGTGATGCGAATCCAGTGATTTGGATGTAAATAACGAAATTTTGTGATATTTTGACGAATAAATAATTTTTAAATTTTTTTTTATGATTTTTAATGCATTATAACGCTTGTCTGGAACGTTTGACATCAAATATTTTCAAAAATTCTATGTCTAAATCTGAAACGATTTAAACCAAATTTGGCATGTATAGTAAGAATGTTAAGTCTACACCCTGTGCAAAATTTCGCGTAAATCGGAGTAAAACTTTGGCGTCTGTGGTAATATGGGTGTATATCGGGCGAAAGATATATATGGGAGCTATATCGAACTCTAAACCGATTTCAAAAATGTCGAACAAATAATGTTCAAAAAACAACAATATTTTTTCTGTAGGGAATATGAGAATGCAAAAGAAACATAAAAAATCGGTTACGAAGTTAAAAATAATAAAGGAAACAAAATATTTACATATGTAAATATGTAAATAGTGGCAGATAATGTAGAAAAACATTGGAGCCTAAGCTAGGATTAAGCTCAATGACAAGGGACCTCATTTTTGTAGCCGAGTCCGAACGGCGTTCCACATTGCAGTCAAACCACTTAAATAAGCTTTGAAACACTCGGAAATGTCACCAGCATTACTGAGGTGGGATAATCCACCGCTGAAAAATATTTTGGTGTTTGGTTCGAACCCACGACCCTGTGTATGCAAGGTGTGCATGCTAACCATTGCACCACAGTGGCACTCGTTTCGTTCAGGATGTTCGGCATATTTTTTTAAATGTCTACTACAAAACCTCAAATGTGTATCATTTAAGCCATAAAGGCAGAAAGTAACAGTGCTTGATATAAACGAAATGAACTGTGATTTTGGAAAACCTTTTTTTATACCCTCCACCATGGGAGGTATATTAACTTTGTCATTCCGTTTGTAACACATCGAAATATTGCTCTAAGACCCCATAAACTATATATATTCTGGGTCGTGGTGAAATTCTGAGTCGATCTAAGCATGTCCGCCCGCCCGTCCGTCCGTCTATTGAAATCACGATAACTTCCGAACGACACAAGCTATCGACTTGAAACTGGGCACAAGTTGTTGTTATTGATGTAGGTCGGATAGTATTGAAAATGGGTCATATCGGACCACTTTTACGTATAGCCCCCATATAAACGGATCCTCAGATTTAGCTTGCAGAGCCTATAAGAGAAACATGTTTCATCCGATTTGAAATTTGGTACATGGTGCTAGTAAGAGGTATCTAATAAACATACAAAAATTGTTCCATATCAGCCCATAATTATAAACAGCCCCCTTTAAACCGATCCCCTGATTTAGCTTGCGGATCCTCTAAGAGAAGCAAGTTTCATCCAATCCGGCTGAAAATTGGTATATGCTCTGTAATAACCATGCAAAAATTGGTCCACATCTGTCCATAATTATATATAGCCCCCATATAAACCGGTCCCCAGATTTGGCTTGCGGAGCCTCTAAGAGAAGAAAATTTCATCCGATCCGGCTGAAAATTGGTACATGGTGTTGGTATATGGTATCTAACAACCATGCAAAAATTGGTCCACATCGGTCCATAATTATATATAGCCCCCATATAAACCGATCCCCAGATTTGGCTTGCGGAGCCTCTAAGAGAAGCACATTTCATCCGATCCGGCTGAATATTGGTACATGGTGTTAGTATATGATCTCTAATAACCATGCAAAAATTGCTCCACATAGGTCCATAATTATATATAGCCCCCATATAAACCGATCCTCAGATTTGGCTTGCGGAGTCTCTAAGAGAAGCACATTTCATCCGATCCGGCTGAATATTGGTACATGGTGTTAGTATATGGTCTCTAATAACCATGCCAGAATTGGTCCATATCGGTCCATAATTATATATTGCCCCCATATAAACCGATCCACAGATTTGCCCTCCGGAGCCTCTTGGAGGAGCAAAATTCATCCGATCCGGTTGAAACTTAGTACGTGGTGTTAGTATATGGTCTCTAACAACCATGCAAAAATTGGTCCATAATGATATATTGCCCTCATATAAACCTATCCCCAGATTTGACCTCCACAGCCCCTTGGAGGAGCAATCCAATCTAAATGATATTTGGTATGGCCGATAACAACCAAGCCAAAATTGGTCCGTGTCGATCTATAGTTATATATAGCCCCCAGATAAACGGATCCTCAATCACAGGAAAATCACGATTGCCACTCGAGTCAAAAATAATCTACCAAAATTTTATTGCCATAGAAAATGTTGTCAAAATTTTATATTTCTATAGAAAATTTTGTCAAAATATAATTTCTATAAAAAATTTTGTTAAAATTTTATTTCTATAGAAAATTTTGTCAAAATATAATTTCTATAAAAAATTTTGTTAAAATTTTATTTCTATAGAAAATTTTGTCAGAATTTTATTTCTGTAGCAAATTTTGTCAAAATGTTATTTCTATAGAAAATTTATGAAGCACCTCGTAGCTGGAGAGGAATATTTTGCAATATCTTTCAAAACATCAAGAATTCCACCAATCTACCAAACAGTAAAAAATCTGCCATTTTTGGTAGACTCGTGTTCATAATTGTATGTATGTAGCCCCCATATAAAGCGACCCCCATATTTCAAATCTGGCTCTATAAATACCGCACAAAAGATCATATAGGTTCGTAATTATTTATTTCCTATATACACCGGTCAAGAACAGAATATATACATACGTATTTAATCGACCTTTATTTTTGTCTACTATATATCCCGCATGGACTAACTTACAATTTAGAAGATGATGTTAAGAAGTTTTGAGATGCCTTGCTATCGGCAGCAAGCAAAGTAATTCAATTGCGGATGACCGTCTTTTGTAGAAGTTTCTACGCAATCCATGGTGGAGGGTACATAAGATTCGGCCTGGCCGTATATACTTGTTTTTTGTTTTCTTTTTTTTTCAATAGTAATTTTTTTAAATTTTTTTGTGATTACGGTTTCAACTTTTCGAAAGAATTCAAACAAGTACAGAGAAAGATCGATTTATGCACTCTAAACTAGTTTACATATGAAAATAAAAAGATGTTGACCTTAACCTAAAAATTTTAAAAGACGTGGCGTTTTTAAATTATTTTTTTTTTGGAAACAACCTTTGGGTTCTATAAAGTTTAAAGTTGGATACAGATCTCACGCACGAAGGAAAAATGTGAATCTACCATGTACAGCTGTGCGCGTGAATGAAATTTCAATCACACTCATGCACATTCACAAAGCAAAATGTTCATTCACGCACGATACGTATGGTAGCCACTCACATTCACGAAATTAAAACCAATACTCACGCACGAACTACTTTTAAATACTCATGCCCACGCACGATTCACGACAATTCACGTGACTCACGGCAAATTCACAAGACTCACGACATTTTCCAACCGGGAATGAGCAAAGGTAACAAAATTCATGAATAGCATATAGTTCGACAGCTAAATTACAGCCTGTTTCTGTATGTCGAACGAGCTCTATCGATCGACTGAAATCATAGACCAATTAAAATAGAGACATACCTTGATAATTCACCATGGTGTTGTTTATTTGCAGTGCGCAGTCATTCCACTCAATTGCGCAGTCAAGTGACTCAATTTTTTTTGGAAAACGAGAATTACCGTACAAATCAGTCAGTTTGCATTACAAAAAAGATGTGGATGTAAGAATTTTACATGTTTTTCCAATATTTGGTGTTTCATCAAAAGAACAAACGAAAGAAAACAAATTAAAGCCAAATTTAAAAATCACTCAATTGCAGACGAAAAAGAGCCATCTACGGTGTGCAGACAAACTACAGCGCTGTGAATTCACTTTCGTTGTCTATACGTTCCTTGGTCTATGATTAAATCTTGATTTTTTCGTGTGCGTGATTTTGAAGAAATTTTATTCACGCACATTCTTCGAACTGATTTTATTTCTTACTCACGTTCACGCACGGCATATTTGTTTCAGTCCCATTCACGCAAATTCACGAGAGTTGCTTCAGATTTTATTCACGACTCACGTGATTCACGACAATTTCTTGTCACGCGCACACCTCTACCACCGTGAAAGAAAATGTAGGTTTATATTAGAAAATGTTAACTAATATTAAAAATAATATTTTTTTATTTATTTATTATTATTGTATTTTATATTTTAGAAGAAAAATTGGAGTTAAAAACTGTTAAAATGTCTTCAGCGCTATATGAAGTTGAAGACACAATTTAAGAAAAATTTACTTATTTGAGAAACTTATGAACTGAATTTAAGCAAACTTCATCCATTTTAGGAAAATATGTTATATTTTTATATGTATATTCATTTATATACAAATTTTTTTTTCTCAATTTTAGTTCACGTCATTAGAGAAGAAAAAAATTCACTAAAATATCTGCAATTAAAATTTTCAAAAATATTCAATTAAAAATTTAATTGATTGAACTAATTTTTTAATTAAAACAAACATCAATAACAAGAATTAATAATACGGATTAATTTTTTAATTGACATTGCTGATTGATACTATCTATCATTTATCTGATTGAAGACATTTCAATTAAAAATTAATTGCATCAATTAATTTCGTGACTGAATCAAAAAATTATTTTTTTGTGTATATGAAAAATTTTCACACATTGGGCAAAATTAACTTATTTCCATGAACTAAAATAAAGTTAAATCGGCTATAGAAAATTTCATTGTCATTTTTCTGAGGGTAAAATAAAACTTTATTTTTGAAAGTCAAAATTGCGAAATAAATACAGAAAAAACATTGACCTAATATGAACACTTATACAACCTAAGTTTTAGGATACGCAATTTACACAATATTAATATAATACTAATTGAAATTAATTATAAATCTTTGGAATTCGTGTCCCTTCCTAATAGTAAATAAAAACATTTTTAATTCAATGAAATAATCTTTAAAATCAGCTGAGATATTAAATCTTGGGGTTGACGATAATAATGCTTCTAATATAGGCTAATACTTATTTTGAGGATTTTGCGTGTTTGGTTTAACGTTTTTTGAAATTAAGAAAATATTTTTACTTTGAAGCATCTGTCATAATTTGGATTTTTACCGACTTTTATTTATACATGAATACCTTTGTTTATATATCACAAACCATGAAAGAAAATGTAGGTAATACAAATTTCCAAAAGTCGAAAGTCCTCTTGTCCAGATTTTGACAAATCGAAATCCAGTTTTTCATTCTTATTGCAATTTCCAATGAATGGGCGGGCCATCAATATTTCTAAATGATTATGAAAGTTATGATACACTGACCACATAGTGATATTGAACATAAGCATTCCCAATACTCGTATGCATTGACTCCCTTCATCATACTCTGGCATTCCTAACACATCATGGTGCGGATACAAACATTAACACTGACCGTTAAGTAATACTAAAAAATATTTTATATAAAAAATAAAAAAAAAATTATCGAATATTATACGGAGAACGAGTCAAAACTACAAATGGTCATATTTAAAATGTATGACACAAAACCGTGGTCGTTGTAAATGCCAACTCGGATAGTAGTTTTGAGACCGCTGCTACTTAAAAGAAAATAAATTTTTCACACACACTCGCAACGTAGGTTATTAAATGCTTGTTTAATGATGGATCGATCTCATATAGAAATCAATTTATAATTTTTTTTTTCATTTTCATTTGACTCTCTGTGAAAGTCTTTAAATTTGGAAAATCATCTGTTATAGGACCATCCAGAGGGGACACGAAGAATCCAGATTTTAATTGCACTAACAAAAACTTTCCATTTGAAAAAAATAAAATTAAACCTGAAACTTCGTTACAATGTGGGTGGTCCGATAACAAACAACAAAAACAAGAAGAAATATTTTTGAAAAGTAGCGAAGCCTGGAAAATTAGTCTCGTCTCGTCTCGTCGGCTCATTTGAGTATCAAAGGCCAAGCATATGTCAAGAACATAATGTTATTTTTGAACGGGGAACAGGGTACATGTTTGTCTAATATTCTAACGAAGGTATTAAATAAATAAATAAAATATTTTTTTATTTATTTATTTAATATATAATAAATGTTTACATGCACAACAAGTCAAGGTCTACCTAAAATGGCATGTATCGGTCTATGGTTTGATAAAGCCCCCTTATATACCGATATCTCGGTTTGACTTCTTGGGCTTCTAGATACGGCATATTTTATCCAAATTGCCTGCAATGCATTATCATGAGGTACTTCTCCATAAATAATTGTGTCTAATATTTTGTGCATCGGTCCAAGTTTTGATACAGCCGTCATATAGACGGATCTCCCGATTTGACTTATTAAGCTTATAGACGCCGCAATATTTATCTAATTTGCCTGATATTCAAAATCTAAAGATATTTTAAGTCCAAAAATAAGTGTGCCTACACAGAAAAAAACTTCCACTAAAGAATTACTTGGATTGTGGTAATACTTGCCGATGGCAAGGTATCTTAAAACTTCTTAACATCGACTTCTAAATTGTAAGTTAGTCCATACGTGGTATATAGTACACAAAAAAGGTATATATGTAACCGATATGATCTCTTGACCTGTAATTAGAGAGCCAGATTGAAATATGGGGATCGCTTTATATGGGGATTATATACAATTATGGACCGATATGGACCAATTTTTGTGTGATTGGGGATCGGCCAAGTTTGGACCGATCTATACTAATTTTTGCATGGCTATCAGTGTCCATATACTAACACCAAATACAAATTTCAACTGAATCGAATGAAATTTGCTCCTCCAAGAGACTCCAAAACCAAATCTAGGGATCGATTTATATGGGGGCTATATATGATTATGAACCGATATGGACCAATTTTAGCATAGTAGTTAGAAACCATATACTAACACCACGTACCAAATTTCAACAGGATAGGATAGATTTTGCTCCTCCAAGAGGCGCCGGAGGTAAAATTTGGGAATCGGTTTATGTGTGGACTATATATAATTATGGACCGATATGGATAATTTTTTGCGTAGTTGTTAGAGACCATATACTAACACCACACACCAAATTTCAACCGGATCGGATTAATTTTGCTTCTCCATGAGGCTCCAGAGGTCAAATCTGGGGATCGGTTTATATGGGGGCTATATATACTTCTGGGCCAATATGGATCAATTTTTGCATATTTGTTAGGATCGGATTAATTTTGCTCCCCGAAGTGGCTCCGCAAGCCAAATCTGGTGGGTCGTTTATATGGGGGCTATACGTAAAAGTGGTCCGATATGACCCATTTCCAATACCATCCGACCTACATCAATAATAACTACTTGTGCCAAGTTTCAAGTCGATAACTTGTTTCGTTCGGAAGTTACCGTGATGACATGCTGAGATCGACTGAGAATTTCACCACGACCCAGAATATATATACTTTATGGAGTCTTAGAGCAATATTTCGATGTGTTACAAACGGAATGTCAAAGTTAATATACCCCCATCCTATGGTGGAGGTCGTTTCTGGCGGGTGATGAATCGTGGATTTACGTGTATGAGCCCGAAAGTAAGCAGGTTTTTCCAAGATGAGCCAAATCCAACAAAAGTTGCTCGCGCACGAAGCACTTCCAACCAAATGATGGCCTTTTTTCGGAAAAACTGGACATATCGCAATCGTACCACCAGAACAACGCAGACAAGTCAATTCTGAGTGGTACATCACCATTTGTTAGCCGGTTGTCTTCCAAGAAATAAAACAAACAAATAGCCGAAGACGGATCACTCTTCAACACCACATTATGAATTCTCACAACTGCATTTCTGAGCATTGATGGGTAATACACCGTATAATCCTGACATGGCACCGAATGACAAAGTGGTCAAAGTTTTTCGACACCTGAAGGCGGTTGATGCGTTCAGAATACATGTATCTGAGAGATACCTCAATCAGAGTGTCAGAAGTGCTTCGACAAGTGGTTCAAACTAGAGCTGTGATTTGGGATTCAATCCGTCCCGATAATCCCGGAATTTATCCCGAATCCCGGGATTTTAATTTTGAATCCCAGATATAGTTATTTTAAATTCCGGGATTTTTAGGGATGCCAAAAATAATCAAAATTTGTTAAATATCTGTCTTTTGTAGGATTTTTATTAATAATTTTTTTATTAATAAATGTTTTATTATTATTGGCCCAATTTGGCTTATGGTATTGTCGTAATAAATTTAGATTGGTGTCTTCATTCAGTATAAAGAACCCTTAGACCTGCAATAAGATAAGATCGTGTATATCTGATGAAACTTTGGATGCCTTGATATTTTTAAAATGTCACTTAAAACGATTAAGTATAAAAGAAAATCTTTAAAATCTTTTGTTGAGTACGTTAATTTATTTTTGTGTTCATACTTTTTTTAAGTAGCAATTTGATATTGCTTTTTAATTTACACTTATGTTTTTTTGTTACTTTTTCGTTAATAAAATTCAATTAAACAAATGCTAATGTACTTTCATATCCGTCGAAAATATGACAAGATCGCGTTTATCTGATAAAAATTTTGATGCCTTGATATTTTTACTTAAATCGATGAAGTACAAAAGGATTATCACATAATATTTTTGTTTTTTTTTTTTTCTTCAGAATGTTGACTTGGACTAAGTGTTCGTTAAGTATGATAGCAATTTATAATTGATTTTTAATGTACTCTTATGTTTTTTGTTGTTGTTGTTTTTTTTTTTTTTGTTAATAAAATTGAATTAAACTAAATTGGTTCAATGTACACCAACTTTAAAATATATATATATTTTTTTGATTCCATCACGAAATTAATTGATCCAATAAATTTTTTTTATTGAAATGTCTTCAATCACAGAAATGATAGTATCAATTAAAAAAGTAATTGGAAGTAAATTGAAAAATTAATTGATCCAATTAATACAATAAATTGATTCTATTAATTTTTACGATTTGTTGAATCAATTACATTTTTAATTGAATATTTTTTAAAACTCAATTAAGACTTTAATTGGAAAAATGTTCGTGAATTTTTTTCTGTGTAGATTGTTATTACTTGAAAATATTTAAAGAATCCCGAAAATTTCGGGATCCCGAAAAAACCCAGAATATCCCGGGATTCTATATTTTTAAATCCCGGATGACAGCCCTAATATTACTCAACATATTTAAAGAATCCCGCAAACTCCCGGGATTCAGTATTTTGAAATCCCGGATCCCGGGATTTATAAAAGTCGATCCCGAATGACAGCCCTAGTTCAAACGCATGCAAAATTGAATAGATTTTAATGGAGAATGTTTTGAAAAATTTTCGTTGATTAATATTAGTTTTCGTTCTCTAATGTTGACATATATGGCGGCTATATCAAAAGAGTGGCTGAAATTTACCAAATTTAACACAGCTCTTTACTTCCGGATTTGCAATTTCATGAAAATTGCAGATCCCATGCCCTCAAGAAGCCAAATCGGGAGATCGCTCTATATGGCGGCTATATAAATACATGGACTAATATAAACGAAATTTATCAAAACTCTTTATGGACCTAAAATCGCTCCAGATTTCAAATTTCATGAAAATCGTATTAATTTAGCGGCGCCTATAAGCTCTAAAATTCAAATCGGTGGATCAGATTACAAAGCGATAAAGCTCTCTTTATCGCACTAAAATAATAATTTCCCAATAAACACAGGCTGAGCGTTTTTCAAATGCAACAACTTTTCAGTTTGAGGGTAAATATAATTTTCAACATAAATTCAACATGACTTGAAATAGCTCATCTTCAATACATCTTCAAATTGTTTGCGAATTACTTCCAATTTGCCAAAATGTTGACGAAATCTTTGAAAAGGTGTTGAAGATAATATGACAAAACTTTGACAAAACACTACCCTAAAATGCAACGAAAAAACCATGTGGTTTTCAATACTTATTTGTGCAACGAAGTTCGTGGTCAATTGCAATAAGTTAAAAAATGGAACATTTTAGACAAATAAAATAGTTTATAAAAATAGGTAAGTGACAATAATAAATGAAATAAAACTTTAAGGAAGTCACTAAATGTATATCTCTTTGCAGAAAACTAAAATTATGGATTCTACGTTTTTGAAAACATTAAAAAGCTAACCGATGAAAAAATGGTGGACAATTAACTGGAACTGCTTCAAATAGTTTATAATAATTGGTACGTCAATATGAAAAATTAAATCATCACTTTAGAGAAGTCAGTAAATTTAAATCTCTTTGCAGAAAACTAAAATCTTTGGATGCTACATTCTTGCAAACATTAAGAAGAAACGTTTGAAAAATGCTAAATTTCAACAAGTTTTCAAACATTTTTTCAAAGGATTAGGGTAATATTCAAGTTGAGAAATTGTTGAGAAAATCGCGTTCTCAACAAAAAACAGACATTACCCTCAACAGTGAAATTCAACACATTAGCAATAATATCATAGACCAAGGAAGGTATAGACATCTCAAGTGAATTCACCATCCCAATAAACACAAACGTTTGAAAAATGCTAAATTTCAACAATTTTTCAAACATTTTTTCAAAGGATTAGGGTAATATTCAAGTTGAGAAATTGTTGAGAAAATCGCGTTCTCAACAAAAAACAGACATTACCCTCAACAGTGAAATTCAACACATTAACAATAATATCTCAAGTGTTATCCTCAAATTGAAATGCATCGCTACTCAATAATTTGTCAAACAATTTTCGATGCGAGTCAAATTCAAAATTAACATCGTTGCAAATACTTTTCAACCTAAATTTGTATGGATGATATCCCCACTTCAAATTGAAAGTCAAAGCCAAAATTCTATTAATTTTGTATAATTTATTCATTTTTATCAAAATAAAATATATAATAATACACTACACTACATAATACACTACAATAATAATCTTATTAAACATATCAACAAATAAGAACAAAAAAAAAAAAAAACAAACAACAAAACAAACACTTTTGCATTGATAATTCGATTTCCTTCCTTTTGGTGTCATAAAACAGCATTACAATTTATTAACATGCGGGCAATTTGAAATTAGGAACGTACAGGACCGCGTGTTAGAATTGATTTCCAACAGAAGGAATTCACAAAATATCCATTTTAAACTGATAATAGCATATGAATTAAACTGACGATGTGATGCACATTTTCATCCAGAAGTTGTTGATTTCAACAATTTGTTGTTTTTAACCATTTTAATTGGTTGCACTTGTAATGTTCCTGGAAACTTTTTCTTGTCGATAAGCCACTCATTTTTCATTGGTCAGCTTCTTAATGTTTGCAAGAATGTAGCATCCAAAGATTTTAGTTTTCTGCAAAGAGATTTAAATTTAGTGACTTCTCTAAAATGTTGATTTAATTTTTCATATTGACGTACCAATTATTATAAACTTTTTGAAGCAGTTCCAGTTAATTGTCCACCATTTTTTCATCGGTCAGCGTTTTAATGTTTTCAAGAACGTAGAATCCATAATTTTAGTTTTCTGTAAAGAGATATACATTTAGTGACTTCCTTAAAGTTTTATTTCATTTATTATTTTCACTTACCTATTTTTATAAACTATTTGGTTATTTGTCTAAAATTTTCCATTTTTTTATTTCTTGCAATTGACCACGAACTTCGTTGCACAAATAAGTATTAAAAACCACATGGTTTTTTCGTTGCATTTTAGGGTAGTGTTTTGTCAAAGTTTTCTCATATTATCTTCAACACCTTTTCAAAGATTTCGTCAACATTTAGGCAAATTGGAAGTAATTTGCAAACAATTTGAAGATGTATTGAAGATGAGCTATTTCAAGTCAAGTTGAATTTATGTTGAAAATTATATTTACCCTCAAACTGAAAAGTTGTTGCATTTGAAAAACGCTCATCTTGTGTTTATTGGGATGGTTTTGTTTATTTGCAGAGCGCAGTCATTCGACTCAATTGCGCAGTCAAGTGACTCAATTTCTTTTTGGAAAACAAGAATTACCGTACAAATCAGTCAATTTGCATTACAAAAAAGGTGTGAATGTATAGAATTTTATATGCTTTTACAATATTTGGTGTTTCATCAAGAAAACAAAGGAAAGAAAACATATTAAAGCCAAATTAAAAAATCACTCAATTGCAGACGTAAAAGAGCCCTCTACGGTGTGCAGACAAACTACAGCGCTGTGCATTCATTTGAGATGTCTATACATTCCTTGGTCTATGATAATATCTCAAGTGTTATCCTCAAATTGAAATTTATTAACATGGGGGCAATTAGGAACGTACTGGACCGCGTGTTAGAATTGATTTACAGCAGAAGGAATTCACAAAATATCCATTTTAAACTGATAATAACATATGAATTAAACTGACGATGTGATGCACATTTTCATCCAGAAGTTGTTGATTTCAACAATTTTTTGTTTTTAACAATTTTAATTGGTTGCACTTGTAATGGTTCTGGAAACTTTTTCTTGTCGATAAGCCACTCATTTTCCATTGGTCAGCTTCTTAATGTTTGCAAGAATGTAGCATCCAAAGATTTTAGTTTTCTGCAAAGAGATTTAAATTTAGTGACTTCTCTAAAGTGTTGATTTAATTTTTCATATTGACGTACCAATTAAACTATTTGAAGCAGTTCCAGTTAATTGTCCACCATTTTTAATGTTTTCAAGGCCAGCTTTTTAATGTTTTCAAGAACGTAGAATCCATAATTTTAGTTTTCTGCAAAGAGATATACATTTAGTGACTTCCTTAAAGTTTTATTTCATTTCTTATTTTCACTTACCTATTTTTATAAACTATTTGGTTACTTGTCTAAAATTTTCCATTTTTTTTTAATTTCTTGCAATTGACCACGAACTTCGTTGCACAAATAAGTATTGAAAACCACATGGTTTTTTCGTTGCATTTTAGGGTAGTGTTTTGTCAAAGTTTTCTCATATTATCTTCAACACCTTTTCAAAGATTTTGTCAACATTTTGGCAAATTGGAAGTAATACGCAAACAATTTGAAGATGTATTGAAGATGAGCTATTTCAAGTCAAGTTGAATTTATGTTAAAAATTATATTTACCCTCAAACTGAAAAGTTGTTGCATTTGAAAAACGCTCATCCTGTGTTTATTGGGATTTTTATCAATTCCATTCTATGAAAACTTATAATGGCAGGCAAATACTGATCATCGGACTTCATATAGACTTATATAACATTAGAACTTTTAATGGATTTCTCATATAGTACACATATGCTACGATTCTCCCACATGGCTTCAATTTACGACTTAGAACATTTTTCCTATTAAGGTATTGATCATCAGCTGTCTGTTGCCCACTGCTTTGTTTAATTTCAATTCAATCTTTTGGAAGTTAGTAACTAATAATGACATCGGCATTTTCTACCCCAGATACCGCTGCCTTGGAAAGGCAAACGGATTTGCCACAGGCCGAATCAGAAGTTACATTCGAGCAAATTTGGGGAAATGAACAAAAGCTGAAATGCATCGAATGGATAAGGTCTAATAAATACAAACGGGTAAGCTGAAGCTATGCACCAGTTGGACAAATAGTAAATTTTCGTGTTTGGAAGGTATGCCTGCAATTCCCTGATAGTTATCTGAAGTATAGTGATGCCATTGCCACTTGCATTAAAAAGCAATTCGGTGAAACAGACGATGTTAAAACATTTATTTTAGCTGATACATCCTATGGCAGTTGTTGTGTTGATGAGGTGCGTTACAATGTTTTTCTTTCTGCTAAGCCGCATTTTACGGAGATTGCTCCAGATTTCTATGAAATAGTGTTGAAAATTTGGTTTCCAAGCCAAATGCTATCGTAAATAACCCAAAGAAACCAAATTAATAAGAATGAAACTAAATTCAGCCACGGCAAAATTTGAACGCTATTCCAGTAACTCAGGAGCACACTTCGTATAATGCATATTTTCTTTTCCCATTTAATGTTATGTTTTGTAATATGTTATTCACATCAAAATTTGTAGATAGCTGCTGCTCATGTCGAAGCTGACAGTCTAGTGCATTTTGGCAATGCATGTCGCAGTAAAGTTTCACGCCTGCCAGTCCTATATAGCTTTCCTCATCTCGATATAGAATTGCCAAAATTCTTTGATTTTCTTAAAACCCTTGTGATATATACAGAAGGACAAAAAGTAACGATTTACTTCGATATCGGTTATCATTATTTGTTAAATGATGCCAACGAAAAAGAGCTGGCCAATCATATTTTACAACTGAAGGCCAAGGAAATTGATATAATCTCATATTGTGGCGATAAATTTGGTTTGCTGTCGGAAGATGGCACATTTTCCATTGTGTCAGGTGAATGCGACAAGGAAATAGATCCTTGCAGAATTTGCATTTTTGTTGGTACTGATAATCAAAGATTTTTCAACTTGTCCCTTACAACGAAAGCAGTTAAATGGTTTATTTACGACACTATATTAGCTAAGGGAAGCGAGAAGAACCCTCTTACAGCTAATTATATACGACGCCGTTATTTCTACATAGAGAAATGCAAAGATGCCCAAACATTGGGTCTGATCGTAGCTACACTGACATCGAATGGCTATTTGGATGTTGTGAAACGTCTTCAGACTATGGCCAAATCGAGAGGCATTAAAACGCAAATAATATCAGTGGGTCGTATAAATCCTGCAAAGTTGGCAAATTTCTTAGAAATTGATTGTTTTGTTCTTATCGGATGCCCTTTTAATAATATGTTTGAATCGAAGGAGTTTTACAAGCCCATTGTTTCGGTTTTTGAGGCTGAAATGGCTTTAAATCCAGCATGGCATATGCGTTACCCGGAATCGTATGTCACAGATTTTAAGGACCTATTGCCAGAAGGCCGTAGTTTTCTCGAATTTAATGCAAACGATATAAATCCAGAAGATGTAAGTTTACTTACGGGTCGTTTACGTTCAAATGCTGCTAATGGAAATGACGTGGAGACGGCTAACTTATCCGCCTTGTCCGAGCAACATCAAGCAGTGGCCACACAAGCAAGAATGGAAATGATGACAACAAACACAGGTTTGAGATTCGAAGATCGCACCTGGCAGGGTCTAGATCCTGCTTTAGGACAAACTGAGCCATCTAAGTTAGAAAAAGGGTTAAGTGGGATTCCTATACGATACACTCACGATTAAAAAATGTGGAAACAAAATGTACTTAACATTTCCAAGAACAACAGCTGCAAATAAGCATATATTGGGATAATGAATAGTGTGTATTTTTATTTTATTTTTTTTTTTACTGGATTGTAGAAAATATTTTCTTCCTTACCCTATCTACCAGACTTGAAGCTAATTATAAGATTTATTCGAATTGAAAATATATAGATTGGAAAAAGAATATTTTTTGTGTTATTTTGTAATAACTTACGATAACATGGACCACAGGAGGTGGAAATTTATATTATTTGTAGATGAAATTTATATTATTTGTAGTCGTGGTCTTGTGTCAAATACTGGGTGTTGTAAAACTAATCTGTATCGTAAGTGATCCACTTTTCCTCGCCAATCACCAACAGTGAAAAATGGGATAATACCAAATATTTTTTACTATGTTTAGTTCTCGGTAATATGACAAAAGTTAAAATAAAAAAATGTTAGTTCTTGTAACATTTCTAAATGCCTTAAATTTATAAAGTAAACAATTTTAAAGCGGATAATTATAGTCATTTGAGCTGTGTGGTTTTATCATCTATATTTTGCCAGCCCGTTATTTCAGGCTCGCTTGGACTATTCTGTCCATTGTGATACCACAGCGATGAACTTCTCTCTTATCACTGAATACTGCCCGTTTCTATGTTTAGCTCAATGACAAGGTGATAGCCGAGTTCGAATGGCGTTGCACATTGCGGCGAAATCACTTAAAGAAGTTTTTAAATACTCAGAAATGTCACGAGCATTACTGAGAAGCGATAATCCACCGGTGAAAAACATTTTGGCGTTCGGTCGACACTGGGGTTGAACCCTGCCGTATATACTTGTTTTAAAGATAGTTCATTCTTGACATAGCCATAATGATGCAGCAATTTTACGTAATATTGCAATTTTTTTGGGAATCTGACAGAATTTCTACGAAGAACTAAACCCAAACCAAATGTCCTTCCCATGATTAACATTCAAAATCCAATCACATACGCCAACATGAAGAAACTTCGGAAATTCACCGAAAAGTGTCCATACTGAATCCATAATTTTAGATTTTTATTGAGAATATCGATAAAAGCTCACTCACTAATCCATCGTTATTTAAGTTCAATCCTGGCAGAAAATTCGATTGACAACATATATTGTTTATTATTTTTATATTTTAAGATGTTTTTGTTGTTTTGAATATTTGTTATCATTAAATTAATTTTCTACATATTTCATTTTCGTAACTTCGTTTCGAAATTAACCTGCAAACTCTTAAGCAATCCGCTAAATATTTATTATTTAAACTCTCAACCAGTACATAGAAGAGCGGATTCTGTTATAGTCGGGTAGATTTTCAACGGGACCAACAGCAGCTACGGCAGGACATCTGTCGAAGATATATTTCATTCCAACATCACGAATGTTTTGTACATCAACGGCATCAATACGTTGTTCAAGTTCGTGTAGGGGGATACGGCGGTTATAGCATAACATTTGGCGACCGATATCTTCGCAAACAGGAGTAGTACCGTCCAATTGCAACAACATGTTGGTCTTCAACAAGTTCTTTGCACGTTCAACTTCAGCCTCAGTTACCATGGTGCACAAACGCATCCATTCGGCTTGAACATTGAAAAGCATATTTTCGCATTCCAATGGATCGCAAACGAAATAAATGCCCCACAAACCGGTATCTTTGTAGCAAGTATTGAAGGATTGGAAGCTGTGGCACAAATCTGAAACAGGAAGCAATGTAAAAATTTCTGCTTGTTTGATTTTATTCATTTACTTACTGTCTTCAGCGCTGGCACGAGCCAAGTTAGAGGCATTGTTGACACCACCACCTTGAGAACGATCCCAAGCACCAATAAGAGTGTTAGCAACCATCAAGGGAATGTTGTCTTGATCGGTCCATCCACAGCCCTCAACAGCAACAGCAATATGGGCCAATGGCAAGGAATCATCACGCACACGCACTTCTGAACCAGTGAAACGGCATGGTGTTACTTCAGGTGCCTTACCATCGTAAGTGTTGGCCAATTTTCCTAAATGTTGCTCAGCCAATTTAACCAATTCATTGTGCTTTACACCACCAGCACCAGCCAAGACAACACGAGAAGCCTTGTAGTGGGTGCTAATGTAGTCTTGCAAATCGGATTTGCCAATAGACCTAAAAGATGTCTCGCTTTAATTACGACAAAATCAAAAGGGCCAACAAAGCTACTCACTTAATGTTCTTTGTGGGGCCCAAAATGGTTTGACCCAATGGGGTACCTTGATAGGCAGTAGCGTGCAAATGATCGAACACAACTTCTTGCAAATTGCTTTCAACTTCTTGCATTTCACGCAAAATGACAGAGCGTTCGCGTTCAATTTCAGATTCTCCCAATTTCGAGTTTTGGATGATGTCAGACAAAATTTCTACAGCCTTAGGTACATCCTTCGACAAACACTTGGCATAGAAAACAGTTTGCTCCCGAGAAGTATAGGCATTCAAATGAGCACCCATATTCTCAACTTCCAATTCCAAGTCGGTTTGGGAACGTTTGGCAGTGCCCTAAAAATGAAAAATGTTCATTAGAAACAAAGAACACTTCAGAAAAATATTAATACAAAATACCTTAAAAGCCATGTGTTCCAAGAAATGGGCAACACCATTGTTTTGGGGGGTCTCGGAACGAGAACCAGCATCGATCCAAAGACCTACGGTGGCAGTGGCAGCACCTGAATCTTCGCTAGCAACACGCAAGCTATTATCCAAAGTGGTCACCTGAGTGGCAGGGATGTTGACGAGAGTTTTCTTTAAGCTAGCAGCATCGGAAGCCTTATAGCGCTGTAAAAGGAAATCATTAGAACCACATATACCCCTAACCTCAAAATCGCTTCAAGTTCTATTAATTTAAAATAGTATTTTATCACAAAAAGAAAGAAAAAATTAATGTCTCTCATACGCCGGCTTTTTTTAATGTCGGCTACAAGAATCCATAACAATTTTCTGGCTGTATTTTGCATTTTCCATTACGTAATGTCGCAAAGGTTCTCCTTTTGTAATCGCACTATTCGATGTAACAACTGAAATTTTTGAACATTTCTTGTTTTTACCTTCAACAAATTCACTCCTTTGGTTAATTGTCGCAAGTTTTGCGAAACGCCAAGCACACGCATAGCCATGGTGATAGATATTCCTAATTTTAATTTACTGGTACACCTTAATAATTACAAAATACTCTCGTTAAAGGGGCCCACTGGCTACGAAAATTTCTATTGCACGAAGTTAGCTGCACCAAATGACATTTGCTGTTGTCAAATTTGGTATGTTCAGTGCAATCTTGAAAAATGTGAGGGGTACAACACATTGCATGAAGGGTTAGTCGATTTTTCTCTGTCGATTAGACAATGTTCCCACTGACTCGTTTTTCCAAAACATTTCACTACTGTTCACACGAGTTGAGATGGTTTAGTTCGACAGTTACCATGGAAATTAGAAATGCTGGCAGGGTAATTATTTTCATTTTATTTAACTCATTTTACAACCAAGCCGAAATGGCCATATATATATATGGTATACCTTGAGTAAGAATGTATTATACATGAGGTATACTATAAAAAGCACAATTTCATCAAAAATCGAGCTAAACGATAAGGTCCTCCTTTGAACTCCTTTCATGTGAAATGGAATTTGTGCCAAATAAAATAAAAAGCAATAAAAGGTACATCGAGAATATGGCAAGATCACATTTATCTGATAAAAATTTGGATGCCTTCATATTTTTAAGAAGTTACTTAAAACGATGAAGTACAAAAAGATTAATGTAGTGTACGAAAATACACCTAATCTAAAGGTAAGTACTATGTTCGCTTTTCAAGTTGAAATTTTCGCGATTACTTTATTAAAATAGTTCAATATAAAGGTGGGTATTAAGTTCGAGTTTAACCGCTAAAAACGTCATTTTTTCACGATTACTTTTCTTTAATAATCCATTTTAAGGAATACAAACTTTGTGAAAATTTTCACTTTAGCGATTTTAGCGGCTAAACTCGAACTTAATACTCACCTTAAAGTAGAAAAATTAACTAAATTAATGCGCAGTTTCTTGTTCCTCTAAATTTCGGCAAGACAATATGGGAATATGTTTTGTTATAATTTTGTTTGTTTATAATTTTGATTATATCATGAAAAGAAATCGCGAAAATAAAGTGATTTTCAACTTGAAAAGCGAATATAGTACTCACCTTAAGACCTTAAAATGTTTTGCTGAGTAATTTTGTTTTTCTTTTCTTCATATTGTTCAGTTGGGCTCAGTGTTCGTTAAGTATGATAGCAATTTGTAATTGGTTTCTAATTAACTCTTATGTTCTATTTTATTTTTTTTTTGTTAATAAAATTGAATTACAACAATTTTTTGACGCTGAAGATTGTTATTGCATAAAATATTTAAAGAACCCCAAACATTTCAGGAACCCGAAAAAATCCCGGGATGCCGAGATTCTATATTTTGAAATCCCGAATCCCGGGATTTATAAAAATCGATCCAGAATGACAGCCCTAGTAATTATAAGTAATTCAAATCATAAAACAAATCCCATTGTGTGAATGCGCCATAAGATCATTACTAGATAATTTTGAGGGAGCTATCACAATGTAAACATTGTCACTTACGAGTAGTGATTGCAAGTACCGAATACATTTGCATTCCAGCCAATACCAAGCAGCCGCTTCTTTCACCTGCTTTTATTTGCAAAGAGTATATAGCTCGTCTTGGAGGTTCCTTAGTTTATTATCTGTTAGTTTAATGGCTGGAAATTTCTGGCAAAGCTCACATTCACAACAATGGATATTAGATCGCCAGGATTTAATACGTGAACGGCAATATGATTTGCAAATTCTAAGTGAGGAAGAGTACCAGAAAGTGTTCATATTTTTCGCCAATGTCATTCAGGTATTGGGCGAACAATTAAAGCTGCGACAACAGGTTATTGCCACGGCGACGGTGTATTTTAAACGTTTTTATGCCCGAAATTCCTTGAAGAATATTGACCCGCTCCTATTAGCGCCGACCTGTATATTACTCGCATCAAAAGTCGAAGAGTTTGGCGTCATATCCAATTCTCGATTGATTTCAATTTGCCAGTCAGTTATCAAAAGCAAATTTAGTTATGCTTACACCCAGGACTTTCCCTATCGTACAAATCACATATTAGAGTGTGAATTTTATTTATTAGAGAATTTAGATTGTTGCCTGATAGTCTATCAACCCTATCGACCATTACTTCAACTAGTCCAGGATATGGGTCAGGAGGATCAGTTATTAACCTTAAGTTGGCGAATTGTAAATGATTCATTGCGAACGGATGTTTGTTTGCTGTATCCACCATATCAGGTAAGTTAGTTTTATTTATATATTTAATGATTCTTTTAAACCACCCTATGAAATACAATTTTTCAGATAGATATCTGAAATTACAAAATTACGACCAAATACATAAGGAAAGGACCACAAATGGTGTTAGGTACCACTCATAGGGAAGATTTTAGAAGTCAATTATTCTTAAAAATGCCGCCTGCGAAATAATTAAGAAGAATTATTAGTCTTCGGAGGGAACGGGAAACTAACATGAGAGACTTTATTGCTGCATATTCCTCTTCGTTATGACTAGTCTGGCAGTAATAATCCTGTTCAGAATTTGCTAGTCGTTGGCCTGTCCATCATGGCAGCTCATTTAATCGTTGACTAAGAACAATGTTTATAGTTATTAATGAGGGATCATATTAGCTAGGATTCTTTGAACCTTTAGATATCGGGAATCATTCTTTTTTAACTTACACTAAGTGATTTAGGAATACATAATATTAAATTGCTTGGACATTTCATTGGAGGGGTTAGAGCATAAACGGCGTAGTGCTGATGTATACTAACCTCCATAATCTGGTATTATTTTGCAACCCTACAGCGACGTAATAAATATGGTTCAAAGTCGATCTTCCTGTCTTACTTCTTGATGGTTTTTAGTGGCAACTTTCATCCGATATTCCAGAACTTGAGCTAAGAATGCCGGCAAGTCGAAGTCTATGATATTTAAATCTTACGGTAACACGTCGTTACGTTTTAATATTGGCGGTAATATTCTTCATAACGTAAGTGAAATGAGAGTATTGGGTTTTTGCCTGGATAATCACTTGAAATTCGATAAGCATGTGAACAAAGTTATATCAAATGTCACTACCATTCTGCGAAGGGTATATAACACATCGTCCGCTATACCATTTGGTGTAAGGAAGAAGATTGGGATTAGTTTGATTCTGCCGCATATTACGTATGGACTTGAGGTATTCTCAGGATCCACTTTAGGTAGCCTTCATCATTTGAAAATGTGTTTTAATCGTAGTGTTCGCTACATATATCACTTGGGTTATTATGATCATGTCACATCTCGCTCAATTGAACTCCTAGGTTGTATATTCGATAACTTCATGAAGCTTAGAACCATGATGTTGTTTTACAAAGTACTTAAATTTAGGACACCGCCAAATCTGGCAGACAGATTCCAGTTTGGAGGTTCGAGTAGAATGCATGCGTTGGTAATGCCCCGTTTTCAGACTTTGGTGATGCAGCGATCGTTCCTAAATCGAGTCACACGGTTATGGAATACCTTAATACCTTACGAAAATAGAAATTTTAATTTACCATGTTTTAAGTTTAAGGAACTGGTTTTATCTCGGTTATGAACATCTACCATAGCTAACACTTAAATTTTTCGAACTGTGTTTACGCTACAAACATCTCTTTTTCCTTCCATTCATCCATGTTCGTGTTAGGTTCTTGAATCTTGAATAGTATATTAATAACATATTCAAAAATTATATATAGTATTGATGTTGATGAGCTTAAATTATATTTTATAATTAAGTGTCAAACCAATGTAAAACTTTTGTAATCAATTTTGGCCTTATTTGAGCTTCTGATTATGATTATAAATAAAGTGAAATGAAATGAAAATGAAATAAATATAATCTCATCGTCCTCTCGGTCAATACTTTGAAATTGCCCCCATATACATAGATTGATGATTTACTTGGTGAACGAGTTAAAGAAAGATAGTTATTTAGAAACACATAATTATGTTGTGTAAATCGATATATGAATATTTCGATATGTCTATTTTGCTACAATCAATTCTTTTTTATTATTTTTTTTTTTCAGATAGCTATTGCCTGCCTTCAAATCGCTTGTGTGATTCTGCAAAAAGACTCAATGAAACAATGGTTTGCTGAGCTAAATGTTGACCTTGATAAAGTTCAAGAAATTGTTCGCGCTATTGTTAATTTATTTGAATTGTGGAAGGATTGGAAGGAAAAAGATGAAATACAAATGTTGTTGGCAAAAATTCCCAAACCAAAACCTGCACCACAGCGCTGATAATATTGCATTTGTCTTAATATTAATTTTACGAAAAATGTATTTATCATAGTCTTAAGTTAAAAATATAAAAGAGAAAGTAATACACATTGAATATATGAATTTGTGTA
Source organism: Haematobia irritans (assembly GCF_050003625.1). Lineage (NCBI taxonomy): Eukaryota > Metazoa > Arthropoda > Insecta > Diptera > Muscidae > Haematobia > Haematobia irritans. The sequence continues at coordinate 146,990,808 of NC_134397.1, read as the reverse complement.
GAAATTTTTAATTAAAGGTATTTTGTATGGCCTCTTGAAAATTTAGTATCCAAGAGTTTGGCTTTGTCCACAATTTGCTTTGTCTGGTGGCTATCAATTTTATTTAGTTTTAAATCAATATCTCGACTAAAAGGACGTCTTTCGGGTTTAGCTCCACTTTCTTTCAGCTCCTTCGCCTGGTTAAAGAAAAATATATAGTGGTAAATGACTTTCAATAATTCTATTTCGATTGATTACCTTTCGCTTCTCTTCTTTTCTCAGTTTCTTTTGATGAATATCTACCAATGATTCTTCACGTTTGTGTTTCTTTTTATGTTTTTTTGCCATAGCCTCTTGTTCATCATCTCTTTGTTTATCGTAAAAAGCTTGAGCCTGTGCCTTTAGACTTTCTCTAGATTCTTTGGATGTACTAGGTTTCGTTTTTTCGCCATCAGCGCTTTGAGGCGTTTTAGTCCATGATGATCTGCAGAGGAGTTACATTTATTACAAAATTGTGGGCATGTTGTTCATTTAGCTTACCTATCACTAAAGTCAGGCTTTTCTTTTCCTTGATGAAAGCCTCTCTTGATGTTATTTAATGCTGCTAACCCTCCTTTTAATCCCACCTCTGGCAATTCCAACATCCATTCTTCACGAACCGTTTGATCTATGTTTGTCGGGCAATTAATTCCATCAATTGTGGCTAATTTCAGTTCTAATGCCCGTTTTTCTAACTCTATTTGTGTAGCCGACATTTCTTTGTCATTTGCAATAGGTATGGGGCCGTAGGATCCAATTAATGTGGTTTCTTCATCTTCACTGCTATCCATTTTTTGAGGGCTAGATTTGGGACTAAAGTCTTGATTTGTTGTTTGTTCTACGTTGGTGAAATCTTTTGGCATTACTGGACCTATAACTATTGATTGACTATCACTCTTCTTATTCAATAGATGTGGTGGTAAGGCTGGGCCAAAAGAATCTACTTCTTCATTTGTGTTGTCTAAATTTCTAGGAGGAGCTATGGGTTTAATGTTTGCAACATCTTCCTCTTTTCGCGAGCGTTTTTTCTCTTTACGTAGTTTCTTTTCCTTTTTATGCTTTTTTGACTTCTTTTTTAATTTCTTGATTTGTCTTCTTTTCCTTTCATCTTCAGAAGTTGATGAACTTGAACCAGTGTCGCTAGACATTCTCCTAAGGTAATATGGGTGTGTGTGAAATCAACCAAAAATTATGATGTATGGGTGTTTTAACTAAAAATAAAAAAGAAAACAAATGAGTTGAAGCTTTTGGGAATACGTCCGACATTTATTCATTTCAACAAAAGATCCATATCGGTTTATACATTTTTCTTCTATACTATATAATAGAAGTATGTTCCATAATATTAATATTCTCATTAGTGAAGTATATATTTTATTTTTAGTTGCTTATATTTTTCTAGATAAGAGGGTACAGCTTAAGAGAAAAAGGTATCACTATTCGTTTTGGATCCAACGGACTAGATAGCTACATTAGAACATTGTAAAACAAAAGCAATTTGGCCTTTTTGATTGGGAATCAAAAGAAAACAAAACTATGGTAAAACCCCATGATTTGGCCCAGTGGCCATTTTCGAATGAAGGTTATGGCGAACTAATATTCAAAGTGTACTGTTTAACAGACCTAATCTACTAATTTTCGATAAACATCCATTAATTTAACCCTAGACAGTCAACTTTCGTCAAAATGACGACGTTAAATTTTAATTTCGACGTAAGGTGTTTTTTGCTCACTTGGAAAATCATAAATTTAAGTCATACTATTCAACCAATAAATTTTTATTTATTGTTAGTGAAAATTTAACTGAGCAACATAGTAAACAAAATTTTTGTTATCATTTTTGTTCACGGTGCAATTTATAGAGCCTTGAAATAGGCCGTAGTCAAAATGACGAAGGATGCTAAAGTCAGTACAAAACATAAGGATGACTTTCCAGGGTTAAAAAATAGTATGCTCATAGAACGCTCAAGAGATTTTTTGCGTTTACAATTACCGATAACATGGGGATTACATTAGATAAAAGTCTTAGTTAATTTATATTTTTGTTTAAGCTATTAATTCTGGAATATATCCATCGTTCAATTTTGAATAAAATGCGTAAAATGCCTTATGAAAATTAAATAAAAATATATAGGAAGTTTTCTCCATCAAACATTTACACAGGCTCTATTGTCTAGTAACAAATATATTCATATTCAAACTCTATGTCTATAAAAATAAATACAAAATATTAACAATTTGTACAATTATTTGATTCTAATACAATTCCTAGTACAAAATAACAAATGCCGTAAATTAGTACATAAGTTTCAATAACAACAAATCCAGAAGCTCTTTTGTCTTATTATTAAGCGTATAAATGTAATAACAAACCAACATGTCAACTGTCTTTTATTTTTTGAAGGTTTTCATGGCCTTTCGTGAGGCATATAATATAGATTTAAGAATGCCTGCACTGGGTATGTTTTTTATTGTCTGCGTTATACTGCTACGCCACACTATATCATTTACCGATATCTGTACTATCTCGTGCAAATTTTTCAAGGCAGCCAAGGGACCAATTATGTCTATATAGCTACCCTTGAAAACAGCATTGCGTATAAGACGTCTTTGCAATTCCGCAGGAGCTTGTCGCAAATGATATTCTACGGCTTTTATTGATTTATCCTGTTCGAATTGAGTTACCAATTTCTCCGAACCTTTTTCTTTGGCACCAAAATCTACTGCTACATATTGTGCCAAGTCTTTCATTACAGGCGAATACAGATCAAAGAAATCCTTTTCTTGGGCCTTTACAATATTGGCCACTTTATTTTTATTCTCTCCAAATATCATGCGAAAGTCGCCTTTATAACTAAGATTTGATATGGTGTGAAATAATTGATATGAGGTAAATTTTTCTGGCAGCAGGAGCAAAGCAACCTGAAATGCATTTCGTAAATTTGTAGCCAAAGCTTGCTTCAATTCTTCATCATCAACGGGTGGTACAATGTCTTGAACTGGCTTGTGCAAGCGCCCCGCCATATACAAATGTTTCCATTCTAGAAGATCTTGTAACATTTGATCTTTTGATATGACACCGTATTTTATTTTCACATCCAAATCGGCCAGTGGTACTAGTGTATTAAAATAAACACCGGCACCAAACTTCTCTTGGTATGTCATTATGCATTTTGGTCCTAAATGTCGCATTGCCGAGTAATGGCTTTCATGGCGGTTAATATTTTCAGCATGCCAACCCAAAGGATCTCGAACACAAAACACCAAATCGATAATGTTGTCCTTTTGCTTAGCTACATCAACGTATCCAACTTGTTGTTTTACCCCAGAACCATAAGCGAAAACGTAAGATATGCCGCCGCGTGGGAAACGAGCCAAAATATCTTTATACAAACTCATTGATAGCTATATGGATCTATATAATATATAAACGTTAGTTGTGGGTTAATTATTACTTGTTCGAAACTAGCGTTTTTGGAGTTTTAATTCAAGAAATCCTCAATTTTTCCGGAGGATGTTACAAAAACTCTGCACTGTGCCAATTATTGCCAGTTGTAAATTTTTTTTGAATGAAGTCATGATACAGCAGCAGCAGGGTAGTGGCAATTATACAACAATACTATTCACAGACTGTAATGCTATTTTTATAATCACCACCAAGTACAAAATTTTATTTTACTGATAAAGGCCGGTATGCACCTCTAGCGAAAAATTTCATTCCCATAAGAAATGCATTGCTATTTATGCTAACGAAATTTTCGGTAGCGTTCAATTTCGTAAGCTGGTACGCACCTCTAATGAAAATAACAGGGTTGTCAAAAGCATATTTTGGCAGCAAACATTTAATTTATTACAATCATTGTGTGCGTAAAAGTTTTAAAAGGTCTGTAAATAATAAACAATTTATTTGAGGAATATTTGGAACATATATTAACAATTTTTAAAAGCGATTAGCTGGTTTAAAATTTATGTACACAGCCCTGTTTTTTTCTTGTAGACTTAAATAAATTTTTGCTACCGAAAATTTCGCTAGAGGTGTATACCGGCCTTAAGGTGAGTATTAAGTTCGAGTTTAGCCGCTAAAATCGCCATTTTTCACTATTACTTTTCTTTAATAATACTTTTTAAGGAATACAAACTTTGTGAAAACTTGCTTTGCGCTATTCCCCATCAAGTTATAATAAAATCTGCAACAAATATGTATAATTTTATGCCTTTTTTTAACGATTTAGTTTTCACTTTAGTGAACAAATGCGGCTAAACTCGATCTTAATACCCACCTATAGTAAAAACAAATCAGCAGGGCCATGTGTTTTAAATAACAAAAATTCATGGACCAAAGACGGTACCAATTTTTAATATCCCAAATGAACGATTTTTCAAGTCGATCGAAAGCATTCATTTCGCATATGAAGGAAAGAATTCTCAAAACATAATTTCTCCACGTAAAACGAACTTAGTGCCGTCTTAAAATAAATTGTAAAGGAAAGTAAAGATTTCCTTTACAATTTATTTTAAGACGGCGCTAAGTTCGTTTTTCGTGGAGAAATTATGTTTTGAGAATTGGTAAACCAGAACAGGGGAGGCGTTGTATGATTTAGGGCTGTCCCCAGGGATAAATCCTGGGATTTTCGGGACGTGGATAATCCCGAATCCCGGGATGTTTTATTTTGAATCCCGGGGTTTTTCGGGATCTCGAAAAACTAATTCTAATTTGTTCAATTGGTGACTTTTTAGCATTATTGATTAGTAAATTGGAGTCTTCATTCAGTGCAAATGGCCCTTAGATTTCATAGCCGACCATTTGATTTAATAAACATTTATAGTACAACTTGAGTAAAGATGAGTACTAAGTTCGAGTTTAGCCTCTAAAATGAAAACTAAATCAGTAAAAAAGCCATAAAATTATATACATTTGTTGCAAATTTTCATAAAGTTTGCAAAGCAAATTTTCATAAAGTTTGTATTCCTTAAATGGATTATTATAAAGGAAAGTAATCATGACAACAATGGCGATTTTAGCGGCTAATCTCGAATTTCTTAGTGGCTAAACACGAACTTAATACTCATCTTATGATATTTGTAATTGGCTTTTAATTCATTCTTATGTTCTTTTTTATTTGTTGTTAATAAAATTGAATTATAACAATTTGTTGGCGCTGTAGATCGTTATTGCTTAAAATATTAAAAGAATCGCGAAAATTTCGGGATCTCGAAAAAATCGCGGGATTCTATATTTTGAAATCCCGAATCCCGGGATTTATAAAAATCGATCCCGACTGACAGCCCTTATAAAAACCCACCCAATAAACACAAACGTTTGAAAAATGCTAAATTTCAACAATTTTTCAAACATTTTTTCAAAGGATTAGGGTAATATTCAAGTTGAGAAATTGTTGAGAAAATCGCGTTCTCAACAAAAAACAGACATTACCCTCAACAGTGAAATTCAACACATTGGCAATAATATCTCAAGTGTTGTCCTCAAATTGAAATGCATCGCTACTCAATAATTTGTCAAACAATTTTCGATGCGAGTCAAATTCAAAATTAACATCGTTGCAAATACTTTTCAACCTAAATTTGTATGAATGATATCCCCACTTCAAATTGAAAGTCAAAGCCAAAATCCTATGAATTTTGTATAATTTATTCATTTTCATCAAAATGAAACATATAATAATACACTACACTACATAATACACTACAATACCAATTGATAAATAATAATCTTATTAAACATATGAACAAATAAGAACAAAAAAAAAAAACAAACAACAAAACTTTAAATATCTTAAACATTATTAGTAAACACTTTTGCATTGATAATTCGTTTTCCTTCCTTTTGGTGTCATAAAACAGCATTAAAATTTATTAACATGCGGGCAATTTAAAATTAGGAACGTACTGGACCGCGTGTTAGAATTGATTTCCAGCAGAACGAATTCACAAAATATCCATTTTAAACTGATAATAGCATATGAATTAAACTGACGATGTGATGCACATTTTCATCCAGAAGTTGTTGATTTCAACAATTTGTTGTTTTTAACAATTTTAATTGGTTGCACTTGTAATGTTCCTGGAAACTTTTTCTTGTCGATAAGCCACTCATTTTTCATTGGTCAGCTTTTTATTGTTTGCAAGAATGTAGCATCCAAAGATTTTAGTTTTCTGCAAAGAGATTTAAATTTAGTGACTTCTTTAAAGTGTTGATTTAATTTTTCATATTGACGTACCAATTATTATAAACTATTTGAAGCAGTTCCAGTTAATTGTCCACCATTTTTTCATTAGTCAGCTATTTAATGTTTTCAAGAACGTAGAATCCATAATTTTAGTTTTCTACAAAGAGATATACATTTAGTGACTTCCTTAAAGTTTTATTTCATTTTTTATCTTCACTTACCTATTTTTATAAACTATTTGGTTATTTGTCTAAAATTTTCCATTTTTTTCATTTCTTGCAATTGACCACGAACTTCGTTGCACAAATAAGTATTGAAAACCACATGGTTTTTTCGTTGCATTTTAGGGTAGTGTTTTGTCAAAGTTTTCTCATATTATCTTCAACACCTTTTCAAAGATTTCGTCAACATTTTGGCAAATTGGAAGTAATTCGCAAACAATTTGAAGATGTATTGAAGATGAGTTATTTCAAGTCAAGTTGAATTTATGTTGAAAATTATATTTACCCTCAAACTGAAAAGTTGTTACATTTGAAAAACGGGCAGTTTTAAAATAATCCCAATAAACACAAACGTTTGAAAAATGCTAAATTTCAACAATTTTTCAAACATTTTTTCAAAGGATTAGGGTAATATTCATGTTGAGAAATTGTTGAGAAAATCGCGTTCTCAACAAAAAACAGACATTACCCTCAACAGTGAAATTCAACACATTAGCAATAATATCTCAAGTGTTATCCTCAAATTGAAATGCATCGCTACTCAATAATTTGTCAAACAATTTTCGATGCGAGTTCAAATTCAAAATTAACATCGTTGCAAATACTTTTCTACCTAAATTTGTATGAATGATATCCCCACTTCAAATTGAAAGTCAAAGCCAAAATTCTATGAATTTTGTATAATTTATTCATTTTCATCAAAATAAAATATATAATAATACACTACACTACATAATACACTACAATACCAATTGATAAATAATAATCTTATTAAACATATCAACAAATAAGAAAAAAAAAACAACAAAACTTTATCTTAAACATTATTAGTAAACACTTTTGCATTGATAATTCGATTTCCTTCCTTTTGGTTCCTTCCTTTTATTAACATGCGGGCAATTTGAAATTAGGAACGTACTGGACCGCGTGTTAGAATTGATTTTCAGCAGAAGGAATTCACAAAATATCCATTTTAAACTGATAATAGCATATGAATTAAACTGAAGATGTGATGCACATTTTCATCCAGAAGTTGTTGATTTCAACATTTTGTTGTTTTTAACAATTTTAATTGGTTGCACTTGTAATGTTTCTGGAAACTTTTTCTTGTCGATAAGCCACTCATTTTTCATTGGTCAGCTTCTTATTGTTTGCAAGAATGTAGCATCCAAAGATTTTAGTTTTCTGCAAAGAGATTTAAATTTAGTGACTTCTTTAATTTTGATTTAATTTTTCATATTGACGTACCAATTATTATAAACTATTTGAAGCAGTTCCAGTTAATTGTCCACCATTTTTTCATTGGTCAGCTTTTTAATGTTTTCAAGAACGTAGAATCCATAATTTTAGTTTTCTGCAAAGAGATATTCATTTAGTGACTTCCTTAAAGTTTTATTTCATTTTTTATTTTCACTTACCTATTTTTGTAAACTATTTGGTTATTTGTCTAAAATTTTCCATTTTTTTTATTTCTTGCAATTGACCACGAACTTCGTTGCACAAATAAGTATTGAAAACCACATGGTTTTTTCGTTGCATTTTAGGGTAGTGTTTTGTCAAAGTTTTCTCATATTATCTTCAACACCTTTTCAAAGATTTCGTCAACATTTTGGCAAATTGGAAGTAATTCGCAAACAATTTGAAGATGAGCTATTTCAAGTCAAGTTGAATTTATGTTGAAAATTATATTTACCCTCAAACTGAAAAGTTGTTGCATTTGAAAAACGCTCATCCTCCCAATAAACACAGGATGAGCGTTTTTCAAATGCAACACCTCTTCAGTTTGAGGGTAAATATCATTTTCAACATAAATTCAACTTGACTTGAAAAAGCTCATCTTCAATTCATCTTCAAATTGTTTGCGAATTACAACCAATTTGGCAAAATGTTGACGAAAACTTTGAAAATGTGTTGAAGATAATTGGAGAAAACTTTGACAAAACACTACCCTGAAATGCAACGAAAAAACCACATGGTTTTCAATACTACTTTGGACAACAAAGTTCGTGGAAGAAATACAAAAATGTGGAAATTTTTTAATAATCAATTGAAATTGCTTATAATAATTGGTAAGTAAAACTAAAACACGAAATGAAAACTTGAAGGAAGTCACTAAACTCAAATCTCTTTGCAGACAACTAAAATATTTGGATGCTGATTCTTGGACACATTAAGAGGCTGGCCGATGAAAAATGGTAGTGGCTTATCGAGAAGAGAAAGTTTCCATAAATCAAAGTGCAACCAAAAAAACTTGGTATTTATGCTTTTCCATATCAACAACTACTGGATGATAATTCGCATCACATCGATAGTTTAATTTATATCGCATCATCGGTTTAATTTGTTATTTTGTGAATTGAAATTGCTGGAAATTTATTCCAATTATCTGGCCATCAAGTTCCTGAAAATTGCCAGTATTTTAATAACAACAATTTTGTAATACCAACGTTCTTGAGGAAATCACGAAGTACCTGGTCAGTTGGAAGAAATACAAATTGGTAAGTCAAAATAAAAAGTGAAATGAAAACATAATGGAAATCACAAAACTCGATTGTTTTGCAGAAAACTAAAATCATTGAATGGTATATTCTTGGAAGATGTTGGCCGATGAAAAACCGATGAAGGAAACAACAAAGAAAAGTTTTCAGAAAACTTACAAAGTGCAACCAACTAAAACAAAGTGCAACAATTCCTATATCAAGAACTTCTGGATGAAAATGTGCATCATCGGTTTAATTTGTTATTTTGTGAATTGAAATTGCTGGAAATTTATTCCAATTATCTGGTCATCAAGTTCCTGAAAATTGCCAGTATTTTAATAACAACAATTTTGTAACACCAACGTTCTTGAGGAAATCACGAAGTACCTGGTCAGTTGGAAGAAATACAAATTGGTAAGTCAAAATAAAAAGTGAAATGAAAACATAATGGAAATCACAAAACTCGATTGTTTTGCAGAAAACTAAAATCATTGAATGGTATATTCTTGGAAGATGTTGGCCGATGAAAAACCGATGAAGGAAACAACAAAGAAAAGTTTTCAGAAAACTTACAAAGTGCAACCAACTAAAACAAAGTGCAACAATTCCTATATCAAGAACTTCTGGATGAAAATGTGCATCATCGGTTTAATTTGTTATTTTGTGAATTGAAATTGCTGGAAATTTATTCCAATTATCTGGTCATCAAGTTCCTGAAAATTGCCAGTATTTTAATAACAACAATTTTGTAACACCAACGTTCTTGAGGAAATCACGAAGTACCTGGTCAGTTGGAAGAAATACAAATTGGTAAGTCAAAATAAAAAGTGAAATGAAAACATAATGGAAATCACAAAACTCGATTGTTTTGCAGAAAATTAAAATCATTGAATGGTATATTCTTGGAAGATGTTGGCCGATGAAAAACCGATGAAGGAAACAACAAAGAAAAGTTTTCAGAAAACTTACAAAGTGCAACCAACTAAAACAAAGTGCAACAATTCCTATATCAAGAACTTCTGGATGAAAATGTGCATCATCGGTTTAATTTGTTATTTTGTGAATTGAAATTGCTGGAAATTTATTCCAATTATCTGGTCATCAAGTTCCTGAAAATTGCCAGTATTTTAATAACAACAATTTTGTAACACCAACGTTCTTGAGGAAATCACGAAGTACCTGGTCAGTTGGAAGAAATACAAATTGGTAAGTCAAAATAAAAAGTGAAATGAAAACATAATGGAAATCACAAAACTCGATTGTTTTGCAGAAAATTAAAATCATTGAATGGTATATTCTTGGAAGATGTTGGCCGATGAAAAACCGATGAAGGAAACAACAAAGAAAAGTTTTCAGAAAACTTACAAAGTTCAACCAATTAAAACAAAGTGCAACAATTCCTATATCAAGAACTTCTGGATGAAAATGTGCATTACATCAATTTACATCCCGTCATCAGTTTGATATTTTGTGATTTCCTCTTGCTGGAATCTATTCTAACACACAAGCCAGCAAGTTCCTCGATAGTAATTATTTCAAATTGCCAGCATATTAATGACACCAACATTATGGAGGAAATGGAATTATACATGTAAAAATGTTTAAGATATTTAAAGTTGTATTCATAGTTTTATTTATTAATACGTTTAATAAGATAATTACATTTTGATTGGTATAATATTATTATTTTCATATATTATTAATGTTATTTTTAAGATTATTATATTTGTTAACGAAAAAATAATAAAATTTACAAAATCCCTAGAAATTTAGTATTGACTTTCAGTTAGAACTAGGATTGACTTTCATACAAATTGTGGTTTGAAAGTATTCGCAACAATGCTAGTTTTTTATTTTTCTCACATTGAAAACTGTTTGAGAAATTATTGAGTAGCGATGCATTTCAATTTGAGGATTACAATTGAGAAATTATTGCTATTGTGTTGAATTTTACTGTTGAGGGTAATGTCTGTTTTTTGTTGAGAACGCGATTTTCTCAACAATTTCTCAACTTGAATATTACCCTAATCCTTTGAAAAAATGTTTGAAAAATTATTGAATTTTAGTATTTTTCAAACGTTTGTGTTTATTGGGCTGTGTTTATTGGGATGTCACTACCTGCACTAACGTTCTCTTGCATCTAAAAAAAACTTTTGCGATATGGCAACTACCATTTATTTTCAAATAGGATAAGAACATCTGATCATCGTTGCCCTGGAGTTACACGTTTCATATTCCGAATAGATTTTTGTCTACGGTCTATTACTGCATTTGATTTAATTAGTAATATGAGTGATACTGTAGCTGAAGGAGTGGAAGCATTGACACTTAACAATGTTAAAGACAACGAAGAACCTGTTGCTACAGGAGTTGAAGTGACTGTTAGTGACGACCAGAATGATGTAGTAGATCCATGGAATGTGACAAGTAGTAGTGATACTGGCATTGACTATGAGAAGTTAATAAGTATGCAAAGACTATTACTGTGAAATGAAGGATATGCTTACTATGTGTTGTCTCTTTATGTAGAACGTTTCGGTTCGTCAAGAATAGATGATGAATTAATAGCACGCATCGAGAAGATAACGGGCAAACCAGCTCATCCTCTAATACGCCGTGGAATATTTTTCTCTCACCGGGAACTGAACACAATTTTGAATTTAAAGGAGCAAGGAAAGCCTTTCTATTTATACACTGGACGTGGCCCTAGTTCAGAATCATTACATTTAGGACATTTGATACCATTCATTATGACGAAGTAATTAAATGATTTTTATAGAAAGATTTCAATTTAAGTAGGGTACTAAGTTCCTGTTTCAAAGTGATAATCAGTATTCGTGGGAATACCCAATTCATTTAAAGTTCTACCCCCATGTTCCGAAATTCGGAATCACAAAATGTTTGCCTTGCCATAATTTCTTAATCCTGAAACATTTTAACATAAATCTTGGTAATATAGTTAGTTCTTTTTATTAAGTAGTTCAAATTAAAATTGTATTGGAGTCTGAGAGTATCTCTATTTTTTCGTTACAAGAAAAATAAATTCTTGCGATTTCCGAATCTCGGAACATGAGGGCTAGTTTCGTATAAATATGATGAAACAGGAACATAGTATCGATCTAAGAGCGAATTCCTCATTTCCATAATATGAAAAAAGCTACCAAAATCCAATCTTATAGATCTTATGAATCTTATATATAGATCATCCAAAAATGTTAAACGATGGTCAACATTTCCCGATTTTGGAGCTTCGATAACTTTGGTTTCTCTAGTCTTTAGTTCAAAATTAAACAAAATTAGTTATGCGCTCCTTAAAATTAATTTATTCGTACTTGTAACATTTAAATTTTCACTATATTTTCGATATTTAGATATCTACAGGAAGCCTTTGACGTGCCTTTGGTAATACAAATGTCCGATGACGAGAAAACACTCTGGAAGGATTTAAAAGTGGAAGATGCTATTAAACTGGGCCATGAAAATGCCAAGGATATCATTGCCATGGGTTTTGACGTGGAGAAAACTTTTATCTTTAGCAACTTGACCTTTATGGGGTAAGTGTATTAATATTCATTCGTGTGTAAAAAAAAATGTGAGTCATAAGACAAATGATTTCATTTATACCATTCCTAGGATTTATAGTTAAGAGAGGCGTTGTAAGTAGTACTGATGACTCTCGTTACCAAATATGATAGCAAAAGTCCAGTCACTATACGCTGTTATTCCTTAGAAAATGTAATGCTGGGGTTATGGCATAAATGCTCGTCGTAAAAAGTTTCTTGCCCAATTTTTGCTGGGTATATATTTGACCTTCTATGTTCTCAGGAGAGGTCTACTTTTCCAACAAAATTAATATGGTTAAAAAAATAAATCGGGGTATTTACATCCTATATAGATGAAATTATTACTTCCAGATCAATTTACTGGATCAATATAAAAAAATTTTGATATTATATGGCATGTTGGTTCCGGTCTGTATAAGATTGTTGCTTGTTTCTGACTGCTCTTACACGAGTGGAACCCAGTGCACTTGCAATCTATAGTTCATATCAATGTTCGCCACTCGGATCGAGGTGATATCGGTATTTTATTTACCTTTCATTTCTGACCATTCGTATACTATAAATTCGTTGTCCACATCGTTCCATATCGTTAAAACTTTTGTCAGTGTCGTAAATATAAGCGTGGTCTCATCTCTTATACATATGGAATAGGCAACGAAAATCTCTAGACTTTCATCTGCAAGACATTATTATATTTATTTCATCACAAATTTACATTTTATATTTTTTTAAATATCATTTCAGACAATGTCCTGCTTTTTATCAAAATGTAATACGTATGCAAAAATGTGTGACTTTCAATCAAGTGAAAGGTATTTTTGGTTTCGGTGACTCTGACATAATTGGCAAAATCGGGTTTCCGGCTGTTCAGGCTGCGCCAGCCCTTTCAAGCACATTTCCATTTATTTTTGGCAATCGAAAGGTTCACTGCCTTGTCCCATGTGCCATAGATCAGGATCCATATTTTCGTATGTGTCGTGATGTAGCACCACGTTTGGGTTTTCCCAAATGTGCATTAATACATTCAACATTCTTCCCTGCTTTGCAAGGAGCAAAATCAAAAATGTCTGCTAGTGACCAGAATTCAGCAGTATTTTTAACCGATACCCCTAAGCAAATAAAAAATAAAATTAATAAATATGCATTTTCTGGAGGACGTGTTACTGTGGAAGAACATCGAAAATTAGGCGGTATACCAGATATTGATGTAGCCTATCAACTATTGAAATTTTTCCTAGAAGATGATGCTAAATTAGAAGAGATTCGTGTTGCATACAGCAAAGGAGAACTATTGACCGGAGAAATTAAAAAAATTGCAATTGAAGTAAGTTAGACATTATCATTTTTTATATGATATTAAAAACTTGTTATCTTCTAGACTGTTACGCCAATTGTTGAACAACATCAAGCTGCACGTAAATTGGTCACTGATGAAATTTTGCAGAAATTCATGGAAATTCGTCCCTTAAAATTCGGAAATAGTAGTTAAAGTACATTTACTTAAATATTGACTCAATTAAAATACCACGAAATATACTATTTATTTGCGCTTGTAATACATACAATGAAATATTTTTTTGTACTTTGTATCTTTTTTTTTTGTTTAGCATAAAATATAAATTGATTACTTTGTGTAGATCTGGTACTTTACTTACTTTTCATATTTCGCACTTAAGGGGACTTGTTTGTTTTGTTAGTCGTGTGAAAAACTCCAAATCTGTTTTTGCTGCAAGTAGAGAGACGAGATGGCAGCACTCTCCACTACTGATTGAGGAAAGTTGAGCTCAAATTGGATTAGGCAATTGCAGTGTATTTTTTCATTTCTTCTGTTATGTAGGCGTTTTGATTGACTGGTCGTTGAGTCAATACTGGCGCTGCATATACATAGGCTAAAGACTCTAGCCCTACCCTAGAGTTGGTCCCAAATGCCCATATGATCACACAAAAAAAGTTTGCTAAAATAGCAGTAGTTGTCTGCTGTTATTTTTTTTTTTCTTCATGGTTTAGTGAACAACAATTCATAGAATTTGTAATGTTTCCAGTGCTACCCAAAATATTAGTAGTAACAAAAATAGATTTTTATTTCCCTCTAGCATTATTCCTGCCATCTATTATCCTTTAGAGTTTATAAATACAAACTGCTGTTGCGGCTGCTCCATGTAATATATTCGCCTATTTGAACACACACAAGACAAGTGTAAAAAATAACAAACACTGTATGCTATTTCAGCTAGCATTTACTGCTTTCCCCTATTGCTATTTTTGCAGATTTTCTGACGTGTCTACTAACAAATATCTTTGGGTGTATATTATATCAGGCTTTTTGGCTACTACGATTATATATTAACTTTCGGATAATATAAGTAATTTAAATGCATTTTATAGTTGTGTATAATATCGGTGTATATTTAAACAATATGGTATTTGTATAATTACAATGAAATAAATTGTAGGAATTAAAAAAAAAAAAAGAATTTAAATCAAATGCTACACTTACATAAATGTATGTGGTGGTGAAACCCATTTAAATAATAAAATAAATACAATGAATAACATCACAGAATTAAAACATCTCGGAAGTATGCTGCCGAGGGCGGTTATTAGCGTATGGCTTGGGCCATATGCAAGGGTGTAACCATTAGGGTAAGTTCGGCATCTTTCAAATTAGCTCCTCTTAAATTTGCTTCTTGTAAATCACTGCCGGATAGATTACAGCGCTCCAAATCCGCACCCGCTAGTACGGCCGAACGTAAATTGCAATTTTTCATATTGGCATTTTTAAGATTTGCGACTCTAAGGTTCACAGCCGCCATATTAGAACTTTCTAAGCAGGCACCTTTAAGATTAACGCCTTCTAAATTAGTTCGCAGCCCAGATGGATCCTCAAAATTGCATCCTCTTAGATTTGCACCTTCCATATTGGCACATAAACCTGGATCATGGAAATTGTAAATAAGGTAGTAAAACAGATATCAATATACTGTCAAGAATCAAATAAGGCCCTACTGGGCTCGATTAAATAAATAAAATAAAAATGAAATGAAAAAAATAAAAAATAATTGTTTAATGTCGAAGCAGGGAAATTATTAAAGTCCATATAGAGATATAATAGTATTCCATTTCACAATTTATATCATCCAACAACACATTGCAATCAGAACCAACAATTAAAATTTGCAAAACTTTTAAAATTGTCTTTTTAACATTTTGCAAACGTTGGACAATATCAATAGTCCATCGATTTTAGCCAATACATGTAGTATGTATGTGTTCATAAATAGTCATCGCATGGAGATAATATCGGGAATATTCATGCGATGACGAAAACACCAAACTACTGGCAGTAACAAATTGTTGGGTTCTAAATTATTAGTGCGGGCGCTAATCGTACCATGATAGTTTTCCACCTCTCTACCGAACACTATATGGACAGCAGTAGTATGCAGTTAGTTGAATAGCAAGTATGTTGCCTGCCGCAGTTGGGAAGCGGCCAGAGAATACTTTTTGATCACTTATAAGGCAATCATTGTATACAAGGCAAGCGACACAGCGGAATTACATATAGACCTGTCTGAACGCTGTCCTTAGAAGTGCGGTAGGGTATCTCCACATTATCACACCTAGATAACTTTTATTTGGAGACCAGTATATCTAGGGTTGTTAACGCAGAAGCATATAACTATCTTGTGGATAAACAACTACCACTAGTTGATGTGTGTTCTATCTGTAATGGTCACATGACACGCGTCACCGGTTGTCCTGCAAACCTACCCGAATCATCTGATCGTAAACTGGAATGAACGAACGTAATGTTCGATACAGACAGGGAATTAGAGGTCAATGCAGTTATTTTGCGCATTGACTTAGTAAAACAACTTTTTACTTGGGGTTTCAAAAAATATAGCCTACATGACTTAAGATTAATACTACAGTAATCCCTCGATTTATGTCGTGATTGTTCCGGAATTTGACAACGTTAATCGAAACGACGTAAACCGAATTACAAATTGCTCATACTTACTCCTAAGCCATTTATGTGTGTATATGCGTGTGCATAATAAAAACAGTAATTTCGGTAAGAATTTCAGAATAAAATGTTTCGATGTCATCATCGTTGATACTTATTGTACTTATGGAAGGCGTTTCTGATAAAGTGGGCAAAAAAAAATCGACGACTTAAATCGAATAGAGACGTAAATCGAAGTTTGATGGAACAACAAATTTGACCACGTAAATCGAAACAACGTAAACCGAGACGACGTAAATCGAGGGATTGCTGTATATGAAAAAATATTAGAGAAGTTACAGTAGCTGTTTTCAATATGTTCTAGGATCTACGAAATGTTTTGACAAATAATAAGTTATTATATAAATTATCTATAAAATACCTTTAACAGATACAAGTTGTGCACACTCCAAATTGGCGTATGCCAAATCAGTGCGTTCCAAACAGCAATACGCCAAATTTGCGTGGGACAGATTACATCTTTGCATGCAGGCATACTATAATATTGTAAGCATATCGAAATAAACGCCTTAATAAAATAATTATATTTGCTTTTACATACCTTGAAATTTATATTACGAAAATCTAATTTTCTTAAGTCTGCACCAGCTAAATTCACACCTTGAAAACGTATCTCTGTAAGATGCGATGTTTGTATTAATGCTTTAATAACATCTCTGCGGGTCAACGGCTGATTATCTAAAGACTGGTTGTTCTGCATTATTTGTGATTCGAGCTGACTTACAAGCGATTCCAATCCGAAAAATTTTGCTTCTTCTAAGACACCTTCTAAACTAATATTTGGATCGACAATAAGTTGCCCGTGCCTCAAGTAATTTATAATTGGTTCAAAATAGTGGGCACTTCGATCTATAAGATAAGCTCCTTGTTCGTCCTGGTCACTTGGTATCATTGCACCATCTTGAGAAAACATTCTAGCTAACATGCTATCTGGCTCTTTGCTCACCAATGTCCATATCGTGGTTTGGAAGACTTTACCTCCGACATTTAACTTTACCCATTTGGAATTTTTATGCTTATCTATTTCCATAGTGACTTTGTTGCTGCATTCCTTATCTTTCTGCGATGCATTGCCAATGTCCCCTTCAATATTCATAATATTTAAGGCTTTTGTGAAATCGTTCAAATTATAAAATTGAAATCGGAATATGAGTTCTCTTTACTGGCCAGTGTCTATATATAAATAAAAAAGCAGCAACCAACAAAAACTGAATTAAGAATACAAATGAGTGAAAACATAGATAGATATAGATCAGCTGATTGAACGGATAGGAAACATACTAGCCAAACGCAATCTCAAGTTAATTTTAAGGTAACGGCATTAAGACAACTAATTTCAATTGCAGAGTCGGTATGCAAACGTTAGCCATAAAAAATGCATAATTATATTTGCTGACGAAAATCCGGTGAAACATTATTGAAGATTTATGATCTTTCTTCATAATTCTTTATAATTCTTTTTTTTATGCATCTACTAGTCGAACGAAAGCATTCGTTTTGGATATTGGTATGTTTCCACTGACTTGTTTACCTCATTCGTATTTCCAAAACATTTCATCCTTCACACTGAGTTGAAATTTTTTATGCGCTTTGATTGCGCGGAATAAATGCGAAATCTTTGTTTTGAGAATTTTCAGACACATATTTATACAACCCTAGATTTTTCGCAAAAAAATAGGCAGGCATATTATTTCGCATAAATAAGTTAACATCCCTGGGTTTGAGGCCCTATTTTCGGAGATAGATGAAGATATTCGATTTTCTCAGAAACGAACTTAGTACTAAGCATTAAGGTGGATTAACATACCATGCGGTCATACGAAGCGTAGCGTGGCGTATCAGCCCATACAACCGATTACCCAACGTTTGCACAATGTAAACGTGTCGTAAGATTCAGAAAAAAAACAAAAATGTACGTGTCGTTGGCGTATCAGCTGATAAAAAAACAAGCGTCATCGATTGAAAAAAAGAAAATTGCGATTAGCATGAAAATATATTTCATTACAAATGTAGTATTGCGTAGTTTTTGGTTAAAATGGACGACGAGAAATTAATATTTTTCGTGAAATTCATTTTAAATGTAAAAAACAACTTTTTTCTGCCTGTTCTTGATAGTTGGTACGTTTTTTTCAAGTTGGCTAATCGCCAAAAAATCATACGTTGCCGTTATGTTAGGGGCATTTAGTGGCTTTAGAATTTATACTTCTACCTTATATGTATACCCTGAGGAAAAGTGATGCTATCATACATTCGCTATATCTGTGTACTTGGCATCACTGCTGGGATGTCAGGAAAAATTGATGTCATTTATCGTAGTTTCCCGGGTTACACTTTACAAATTTATTTATTAAAAATGTCCTTCCGTTGTATTTCTGACAGTATTTCGAAGAAAAATCCAGATCACGAAAACTATTTCCAAAAATACGTTATCGATGAAGGAAGACGTGCTAAAACAAGTGAAATACGTAAAGATCAAAAAACAAATGAACATCAACCTCCTTCTACCCTCAACAGTATATGCAAGGAACTAAGGGATTATAAACATCGTGACATTGTAGATCAAAAGCGGAGACAACAATTACGTCAGGAAAGCCATGAGTTGCGTTTGCTACAAAATCAACTTAAGTCTGCTTTTGTATCCAAACAGTTGGCTGAGCAAAAAGAGGAGCAGCAAAGACAGAAGGAAATGGAAAAGCAAAGGAAGCGTGAGGAGGATTCCAAATGGATAGCTGAATGCGAAAGGTCCAAAGAGTTACTTCGGCAGCAGGAGGAAAATGAGCGACGTAAGAAGGAATCGATTCGTGATTTGCTTCAAACACAAATGAAGGAAATGCAAACGAAAAGAAGGAACGAGATCGAGTCAGTCATGAAAGATCGTGAAGAAATGGAAAGGACTTTGAAAAATATTCAAGCTGAGGAGCAAGCTGAGAGAGATTTAGCACAACGTTTTCGGAGTTTATGTCGAAAGGAGATGGAAGAGTGTGTTCGCAATAGAGAAATACAAAGGCAATTGGAAAAAGAGCAAAATGTCGACGAAAGTGAGAGGCTGATGGAGTTTCAAAGGTTAAAGGATAAACACAAAGATCAAATGGAGGCAGAAAAGAAACAGTTACTTGCCCAGAAAGTGGCCCTAAGTGAAAAGATCGGTTTCAAGTTGGCCGAGATAAATAAAGAAAAAAAGAATAGGGAAGATTTACTACTCTCACTACTGATAGAGGAGCGGAAAGCCAAGGAGGATGTTAAATACCGCCAAAACATTGAAAGGAAAATACGAGAACAAGCTAACATTAGAGCAGAACTAGAAATGTATCGCAAAGAAATTGCAGCCCAAAAATTAGCTAAAATTCAAGAGGAAGAAAGAAAGCTACGCGAGGACTTTATGCGCCAGATGGCAGAACGAGATAAATTAGATCAATTGTCCAATGAGAACCGCCGTCGAAAAATTGTAGAACACAGTAAAGCCTTAAGAGAAATGATAGACTTAAGACGAAAACAACGGGCTGAGGAAATAGCGGAACGAATCGGAGAATTCGAAAGATCACTAAAAACTGAACAAAATAGGTAAATGCTTTACATGATTTTTTTTAAACTGTTCTAAAAATGTAGACCTATTTCAGGGAACAACGTATTGAAGAAGAACGTATACATATCCTACAATCAACTCCGAAAGAGCTATTAAAATATTTACCGCCAGGCACTCTTAAGCCGTCAGATAGAGAGTTTCTATCAATACAGCCAGAAAAATATTAGAGAATATTTGAATATTGTATCCCTATATGCGATTGGCATCATTAACATATAGAAAAATGATCTTTACGTCGGTACCCTTTTTGTAAAAAATTTTAACTTCTGTATTTCCTTGCGGTACTATGATTACCTATTGTGGTGAAAATCTCATTAAATTCTCGGTTTTTAAAATAATTGGTATCAAACAAGTAATTTTATTCAGTTAATGTGTAGAAACTTTCCAACCAGCTTTTGTACGGGTATGTTTCTCCGATCTATTTTATTTTTAGCTGTATCAAAAGATGACCCCGGCATCAAATTTTTTGCCAAACCCGAACATAGCACCATCCTTAGGGTAGGACTTCATTCATATCCATGAGTGAAGAGCAGAACAGTGTCTTACATTGTTAAAGTATGTACCAAGTTCGAGTTTAGATTAGATTAGATTTCAAGGCATAGAAATTTCACTTATTTGGTATGTCGCAACGTTCTCTTCACCGTTTTGGCACAATTAAAAAAAAAACTATGTATTCAACCACATTTTAATTTTGAGGTTGCAAATAGCACCCGCTGCTAAGGCCTGGGGGCTAATCACGGCATTCGATATCGAGAACTTTTGATCGAAATCTAAATTTTTCGGATCACGGGAGTCGATATCGAGTTTTGTTGATCGACAATTTTTTCGATTGGTAAATTGCAATCGTAAAACATTTTTCACTTGTTTTTTACATTGTTTTCGCCATATAGGAGTAGTAAATATATTAGTTTTAGTTCGAGTTGTTGCTAATTTGTAGTAAATTTACATATAATTAACATATTTTGAATATTTAGGACTAATGCAACTCCAATAAAAGTTAATCAAAAATTGGTCATAGTCGAGTTCGGGAGTGAGCATCCTAGCTTGGCAAAGAATCATATATAAAGTGCACATGCTAGATCAATATCCTAGAGATTGTGATCAACCAATTACCGTACCATTCCGTGACAACATAACGCTTCTGGACCACCTTGTAAGAATAGTGAATTATGAAGGCTTCCACTCGAAAAAAGTTTTTAGACGGCAGACATTTATTCCTTATTTGTCGCCCATTTTTTTATTTTCATCTCATCCTCCAATTAGGAAGGAATTCGGAGGAATGTAAAAAGAGATATGGGTCCATAAGATATAATGCAATACCATTTACTTTTTACTTTGTTTTTTTTTCTACATTCTATTTTGTGACGCTAACTTAATTTTGTCATTTCATTTTGTTCTGCTTCTTTTTCTGCTGTTGGCAATGCTTGAGAAATTGCATCAAATTTCGATCGAATGCCGTGATCCAAACTTTTAATCGTATCGACAATTTTTTCGATACGATTATGAATTCGATATCGAATGCCGTGATTAGCCCCCTGTTTTGTTTTGACATGTTTGCTTACAAAAATTACTTGAGGCGTTGTTATTGATTAGTTTACATGGGAAAACTGTATAATTGGCTTGCAAATTAAATTTCTGGTGGATATGCAAATGGTATTAAGACCTTTACTATATTCGATTTTCGCATAACTTTTTTGTAAAATACATATTTAATTTTAAAGCAGATAATTTTACTCAACTGATCGGAATAGTCTGTTTCATCTATATTTTGTCAATATTTTATAGAAGTATGTTTTCTTTTATACTTTTTATTATTAAAATTAAAGTAACTACAAAACAACTAATTTTAAATTCAAAGCCAGAACATAGTGCCGTTCGATAGAAAAAAATTATTTAGTTGTAATAGCGAAACCACCTTATTAGTACGTCACGGATACAACACCAGAAAAATCTTCTCTGTAACATTTTAAAAAGGTACTATAGTACCAAGTTTTCCATCTCTGAATAGAAGTCGAAAGGAATCTATAGAATTGATATATCCAATGCAAATTGTACAAAACTTGGAGTTAGCATATTGTTCGTAAACACAAAATAACCAAATAGTTTGTCTATATACTCAGTTGAAACCATAGTTTAGAAGCAAATTATTGTGTAACGATATGATGACAGCACCTGACAAGGCAGCCACGGCATCTACTGAGAGAGGTCAAAGAGGTGTTAGTCGTGTCTTGGCTAAATTGGATTCCTCCTTAGAGTCTGGAAATTACTATGAGGCACATCAAATGTATAGAACCTTGTATTTCCGGTACACGGCACAACGAAAATTTGATGAATGCTTAGAGCTACTCTACAATGGATCTCTGAAATTAATTTCTAAACAAGAGTCGACAAGTGCTGCAGATTTAGGACTTTTGATTTTGGACACCCTTGAAAAGAGGGGCAACTGTAAAGATGGTGATTTGTGGATAGAGCGTATTGGTAACATAATTACTTGTCTTAATTCAGGCTGTGTGGAACGTGATACATTAATTGTACGTAAACTGATGGAAACATAATTTCATAATTTGTTAAAATTATTTCTTTCCAAGAATCGTGCCATCAAATGGAGTGCTGAAATGTCCGGTAATTTTCCTGGAGATCCGGCTTTGTATAAAATTCTTGCTCATGTCTTTTGGTCTGAAGGAAATACGGAATTAGCCCGACGCTATTATATGCTCTGTCGCGATGGTAACCTCTGTGGGCGCATACTAATTAAAATTAATGAAACCAAGGGTTATAGCAGTGAAGTGGATTTATTTATTGTACAAGCTGTTTTGCAACAAATTAGCGTAAACGACCACAAAACAGCAGAAGATACTTTTGCAGCGTATACTCGTTACCATCCGAAGATCAATCGCAAGGAAGCTCCTTTCAAACAACCATTATTGAATTTTGTACATTTCCTTTTTCGTTTAATGGATACAAAGAACTTGGAAGCCTTTAGGGCTCTGTGTACATTATATAAAGCTCAGTTAGAACGCGATCCAGCCTTTGACAAATACTTAACGAAGATAGGCGTTCAACATTTTGGTGCTAGTCCACCGGCTCCCGATAACCGTTTTGGTGGAATGTTTGGTGATGTTTTGTCTCATTTACTGCAAGGCATCGATGAGGATGATGATGAAGACGAGGAAGCAGGTGCTGCATCGGGTGCACGAGGCCGTGGAGATGGTGCTCATGCGCTGGACTGACGTAGTCCCGTTTGGTGGGAATAAGAGTTTATGTTTCTTCGTAGAAATAATATATTTCAAAAGTTGCTTTAGTCATATATTTTTCCAACATAATTAATGATTCAGTTTTATTTCATTAAATATTTAAACGTTTCTTAAAGGATTTATTGTGAATTTGGTTTGAATACATTTACGAATATTTTGCGTCATTGGTTTAAGTTCCTTCTTGATTAGATCTAATTCACATAATCTATTGTTAAATACCCTACACTATTTGGCTTATTCGTTTTTTAGAGTTTTTATGCATGCATACATTTTGGTGATGAGTTTAGACACATACATACATCTTCTAAAGCGAAGATTGGTCCTCGGTGAATCTGGAAATGACGTCATGTCAGAGTGAAATATTTTGATGCAACACAGCCTATATCATAGTTAAAAATTTTTTAGATTGGCCGAAACGTAAATTGGACGAAATATATGACAAATAAACTCTGCTGGAAAATCTGTAGAGCGCATTATATATGACATTTCGTCACAATACAATACTTTAAACCAGGTCTAAAGGTTGAATTAAAGTGGAATTACATACCATGCGGTCATGCGTGCGTACATTATATGCTATTGTCAAAAAAAGTTAAAATGTTGGAACTACAATTGTTTAAGTTACACGACAAAAGTAACGTATGCATATGACGCATAAAGTTGACGAACTTTTAACTTTTCAATGCGTCGGGTGCGTTGACAACATTAAACAACATGTAAACAAATCAAGAAACGAAAAACAATCTAAAATATGGACGAGAAATTATTGATTGAATTTAAAATACATAAAGTACTATACTTTAAAAAGTGGGTGGTATACAAAAACATAACAAAAAGCTTAGGGGCAAGTAATGTAATCAGTAAATTCATTGGTATTCCGACGCATACTGTGTAACTTAATTGAAGAATCGTATTCGAAGACTATTCGAGTTTTTGATTTCAAAGAGAAATTTCAACTCTTCAATCATCGGACCCATTGAACGCATGGTATGTTCCACCTTAAACCAGTCCAGACAAAGAGGCGATATTTTTTAATGCAGCTTTTGTCAACCGTTACTTTTTAAATGAATTGATTTAAAAATATGAAATTGTCCACAATCATTTCTTTAAAACTTCCATCAAAGATTTGACAAAATTAGATAATGATATAATCGTCGTCATACATATTTTTGAACTTTTAGAGTTTTGGTGGAAAAACGGAACATAGTATCTATCTAAACATTTAAAAATCGACTAGTCAAATTTAAAGTTTACAAAACGTCTCTTTGATATCTTTGAACAAAAATTCCATTTTTAAATGTTGTATCCCTAATAATAAATGATAATTATCATAATAACCCAATAAACACAGGATGAGCGTTTTTCAAATGCAACAACTTTTCAGTTTGAGGGTAAATATAATTTTTAACATAAATTCAACTTGATTTGAAATAGCTCATCTTCAAATTTGCCAAAATGTTGCTGAAATATTTGAAAAGGTGTTGAAGATAATATGAGAAAACTTTGACAAAACACTACCCTAAAATGCAACGAAAAAACCATGTGGTTTTCAATACTTATTTGTGCAACGAAGTTCGTGGTCAATTGCAAGAAATGAAAAAAATGGAAAATTTTAGACAAATAACCAAATAGTTTATAAAAATAGGTAAGTGAAGATAAAAAATGAAATAAAACTTTAAGGAAGTCACTAAATGTATATCTCTTTGTAGAAAACTAAAATTATGGATTCTACGTTCTTGAAAACATTAAATAGCTGACTAATGAAAAAATGGTGGACAATTAACTGGAACTGCTTCAAATAGTTTATAATAATTGGTACGTCAATATGAAAAATTAAATCAACACTTTAAAGAAGTCACTAAATTTAAATCTCTTTGCAGAAAACTAAAATCTTTGGATGCTACATTCTTGCAAACAATAAAAAGCTGACCAATGAAAAATGAGTGGCTTATCGACAAGAAAAAGTTTCCAGAAACATTACAAGTGCAACCAATTAAAATTGTTAAAAACAACAAATTGTTGAAATCAACAACTTCTGGATGAAAATGTGCATCACATCGTCAGTTTAATTCATATGCTATTATCAGTTTAAAATGGATATTTTGTGAATTCGTTCTGCTGGAAATCAATTCTAACACGCGGTCCAGTACGTTCCTAATTTCAAATTGCCCGCATGTCAATAAATTTTAATGCTGTTTTATGACACCAAAAGGAAGGAAATCGAATTATCAATGCAAAAGTATTTACTAATAATGTTTAAGATATTTAAAGTTTTGTTGTTTTTTTGTTCTTATTTGTTGATATGTTTAATAAGATTATTATTTATCAATTGGTATTGTAGTGTATTATGTAGTGTAGTGTATTATTATATATTTTATTTTGATGAAAATGAATAAATTATACAAAATTCATAGAATTTCGGCATTGACTTTCAATTTGAAGTGGGGTTATCATTCATACAAATTTAGGTTGAAAAGTATATGCTACCATGTTAATTTTGAATTTGACTCGCGTCGAAAATTATTTGAGAAATTATTGAATAGCGATGCATTTCAATTTGAGGATAAAACTTGAGATATTATTGCTAATGTGTTGAATATCACTGTTGAGGGTAATGTCTGTTTTTTGTTGAGAACGCGATTTTCTCAACAATTTCTCAACTTGAATATTATCCTAATCCTTTGAAAAAATGTTTGAAATTGTTGAAATTTAGCATTTTTCAAACATTTGTGTTTATTGGGAATCATGCATGTTCTGGGTCTCACCGCACTGTACACCACATAACACACATTCTTCAAACCTCTCAAAAAATTAGCTGTTCTGACTCACACGTGAGAAAACTTTTTTCGGATTTCCGATCGAAAAGTTTAACCATAAATGTTTCTTTTGCAATGAATTTTATTTGCAGACAGAAACTATACTCTACCTATTTTACCGGTAAAATTTCTGTATAATGGAATAAAACTTAAAAACAATCCCTAAACATATACATACACCACTCAAAAGAATTTTTTGTTAAAATTTTACACTTGGCCCACACAGAAAAAATTTGTACATTTTTCAGGTCTGTGGCGGTGTGAAGTGTAGTGCAGAACACCACTTAAGTGTGACACCTCGTGAAAGCAATACATGTGTGTACCTGAACAGGCACGAAGTTATGATTCGAGTTAATGATTCGTGCTCCTGAAAAGAAACTAAAATAAGTCAATATATATGTGCCCCAATTTCTTACTATCCAAAATGTTGCTATCAAGTCATACTTAATGATTTACTATCGAACACTGAAGCAGTTTTGATTCCCGAGACTCATGTCATAGAGACAGAAATCAGTGTTTTTTTGACGATTCACTCTTCTCGAGGCGAAAGATAGGTTCTACGAAATTGATTTTTGTGATATTGTTCGTTACGTGGGCCGTAAATCCGACCAAAAATGTATATATGCATTACATTACATATTGCAAGAAGTATGTTGAGTAAAGTGCATATGTTTGTTTTGACATAAAGAAATCGTCGGTAAGCTTTATGCTTAATACAAAAGCATTCTTTCGTAGTTCCAACGAAAGAAATTTGATTTTGCAACTACTATTTCAAGAGGCAAGTCACTTCATAACAAACGAAACGAACTTTCAAAAATTGAAAACTCCATATTGATTCGAATTCGAGGGACTGATTTTCTTTCGAATAGGTTTTAGTGCGATTCGTAGTGCATTAATCTTTCTTAGGGCAGGTTTATCAATGTCGTCGTGTTGAAAAAACAGCTGAACCCATACAAAATTATTAATTATTATTAATTTTTATTAAAATGATTAATTATTAATAACCCGTAGTCTATTATCCCGTTAAGTATTAATAGGATCATGAGGAACTGACCCTAACACTTTCAATTTTACTGTGAACGGCGAAAATTTACTCACCTTCAGGTATTATCAGAGCTACCCACCTTATGATTCGAGAGCTGTGGAAAACTGAACGTACTCTTCCTAAAAGTCAAAATCAATCGTATAGAAAAGTGCTCCAGTGATCATATGTTGCCATATTGCATACACAAAGCTGCTCTGTGACAAATTAAGTCCCCAATCATAGTCAATAAACAACAAATCAAGCGATAATATTCTAAAAAAGAAAAAAAAATATTAGGTGTCGTCGGTCAATGTAGGTGTTATACAAAGTTCAATTCCGTAACTTTGCACAAGAAAAAAATGAATACGATTTAGTGACAGTTTAGGACGAGCACGAAATTTTTGAGGTGGTTTTTTGTGTTGCAAAAATAGAACTAATTACGAACAAGAGATAAAATGAGTGATTCCCATACTACGATAACTACGAAAGCCGTGATCGAGACGGCTTCCAATGAAAATGAAGGACATGACGAAGATAGCAATTCTAATAATGAAAATACGGAGGATGCCATATGTTCTGCCACGCCCGTGTCTCCTTTGAAAACAGTTGTTGTTGTTGCTGCTGGGGAAGAGGGCACAAACAATGACACTGACACCAATGTGGAAGACATCAAGCGGCGAACATCATTGCAATCAAGTACGTCTGCCATAAATATATTAAGTTCAACTGGCGATATTGCTGCCAATGTTGAAGGAACTAGCTCATACAATGTCCAGGATGCTGGAAGTAATGGTGATGGGGAACGAAGTTGCTGGATATGTTTTGCTACCGATGAAGACAATCGTTTGGCCGCTTGGGTTCAACCTTGTAAATGTCGTGGTACCACGAAATGGGTCCACCAAAGTTGCTTATACCGTTGGGTAGACGAGAAACAAAAAGGCAATGCTTTGCGTACCGTAAATTGTCAACAATGTCAAACGGAGTATATTATTGTGTTTCCCCAGATGGGGAAAGTGGCCAATATACTAGAGGCATTCGATAACATTATTAGGCGCGTAAGTCCATTTTTGGCTGCTGGTATTTTTGTTGGCTCTCTCTATTGGACGGCGGTTACATATGGAGCTGTTACATTTCTACAGGTTCGTATGCACACTTAAAATGGCATGGAGGGTGTAGTGCATTTCACACTTCTCTTTCAGATTGTTGGCCATAAAAAAGGTCTAGCTCTTATGGAAAATGGTGATCCAATTTTACTATTAATTGGCCTTCCTGTTATACCGGTAGGCCTGGTATTGGGTCGCATGATTCGCTGGGAAGATGCTGTGATTCGCCTCATCCGTAATAGACGAAATGTGTGCCGTAAACTCCCACTTATGAATTTTATCATTCCTTATCCGTAAGTTCGCCAATATATGCATGCATCATTACATAACTGTGAGTCATAAAATACCGAGCAAATTAGTTAGTAAGATTATAAGCTGCATATTTTACGTCTTCAAGTGTATACATATAACAATTTAGTTATTAACTACGTATACATATAGATATACACAAGTACATTGCACATTATTTGTTGCTGTTATGAAATGAGTTAAGAATGCTACTAGAATAACAATATCAGCAGATTTTGTTCTTAATGCATATGTGTACGGGTACATTGAAAGATCGTCAGGTTTCAAGATTATGACAATATTTTCTAAAGATCCCTTCAACAGAAATAGCAAGCGTTCAATGAAAGCCAAGAGATTTGAAAATGTTGGTTATAATTGAATCCATAGCAAAAGAATAATACAGGGAACAAATCTGTATTATTATGTCTTGAAATGATATAAGATACTTCGTAGATGCGATTTGGTTATTCCTAAAAATAACGAAAATTCTTCTAATATGCATTAATGATTTTCTAAATTATTGATTTCCTTGAATTTCATATACATAGTTGTATATGAAATGCAAGAATAAAAAAGGGTATTTTAGAAAGGTTAAGGGATCGCTGTCCCACTTTCTTCACATCGTAGGTTTTATTGATAGTTTTGTTCCGACAGCAAAACTAAAAGTGACATGAAAATTCTTCTTATTAATGATTTCCTCATAAGTATGTAAATATATGCAATTCAAGAATAAAAGGAATGAGTATTTTAGAAAGGTTAAGAGATAGAGTTTGTCCCACTTTCTTTATATCGTAGTTTTTATTGATAGTTTTGTTCCGACAGAAAAACTAAAATTGCGGACTCTTGGTCATTGTCGAGTTGCATACTTTTAGGTGTTAGCCTGAAAATATGAAAAGTCTTCGGATTAATCTTTTACTAAGAGTAAACTTATATGAAATGAAAGTGGTTATTGAGTTTACCAAAATCTATAGATAGCATACACAATCTATTTTGGGTCAATTTCATGCAATGTCTTCTAAACTGGCTCAAAAAAGCCTACCAGTTTAATACCTGTCTAATGTCACTGTGTAGACGAAATGATGGGCGGAACATTCACATTTAACCATCCTTACTTGTTTAATCATCCTTACCAAGCCTTGCATTCGTGTGTCTGTAAACACTAGCACATGGGTAATCAGATATTTACGCATTTGATAGTCACCACTATGTGGAATTGTTAAATTCAAGCATTCTCTTGCCGAACAATTTTAGGTGTTGTATTTTTTCGACTTACTAGCATGGCGTTTCATTACCAGAGTTATTGTACGGATTTATGATGCGATACAAAAACATTTTTTTCACATTGAGCTGTTTGAGTTCGCCAATTGCCTCCACGCTATTTTCATTTCCAGTCTATCGGTTTCTGGGATCTACCGTGGTGCATAGGTTAGCATGCCCGCCTTGCATACAAAAGGTCGTGGGTTCAATCTCAGTTCCGACCAAACATCAACAAGTTTTTAAGCGGTGGATTATCTTCTCTAAGTAATTCTGGTGACATTTCTGAGTGTTTCAAAGCTTCTCTAAGTGACTTCACCGCAATGTGGAAAGCCGTTCGGCTATAAAAAGTAGGTCTATTGCCATTGATCTATGGTAAACATAGAATCGGACAGCACTCAGTGAGAAGTTCGCCACGGTGATATCAATATGGACTGAATAGTCTAAGTGAGCCTGAAATAACGGGCTGCCACTATACCTATCCTAGGCTATCGGCCTAGCCTCTCGTTTCTAATGCCCCCGTATAAATAAGTTTATTATAATTTGTAATCGTCATAACTTAAGTAATAAATATATATTTTCCATCCAAACAAAAGTTGTAGCTTCTTACCTCCAATATTTTAATATTCTAAACTCTACTCATATGACTCAAATTCTGACAGAGTCTTACTCAAACCTTGTTTTAGAAAGATCATCCTAATTTGATTATTCGGATTATGGAATGCAATTCCTTCCGATTATAAGAAATTTTCAGTATGTTTTGAAAGCTGAATGAGTGAGCATTTTAATTATATACTAAATCGACAACTATGTCAGCCAATATTGCGATATTGATTGTTAGTCAAATTGAAAAAGAAATCTGGAATTTTATTTAAGTTTGCTTCAAAAAATGAGGAAATATGTTACGTTAATAAATAATTGAAGTAAATCTTACCATAAATCATAAGGACCACTTATCATCTTAAATCAAAAAAATATTTAACACAAGAATATATAATCATAGTTTGAAGAAATATTTATTACTTTATTATAATTAGAAGCCCCAAAAATCCCCTATATAGCCAATTTATAACGATTGTTTTATGTCGGTATGCCACTAAAAGCGAATTGCCTTAATGCCAGTATGCCTTAACAGTGCATTGACAATACCTGTCCATGCAGTGTTTATGGAAAGAAATGTGCATTTGTTTCGTAATCTTACGAATATTGTATTCACATTTGTTTCAATTTGTTCAATTTGTTTATGATTCCGATAGTACTAATTTTTAGCTGTTGCTGTGTTGTTCATTTTATGCTATTAATGTAGGATCCAAGAGGTCTAAAATGCATTAAAATGTTTTGAATTTGAATGAACTCAATCAAACTGTTACAAAAGAACTCCATCATGAATAACTTTCTTTTTAAATAAATTCAGATGCAAGTGCTTTTTGTGGTTTGTAACAATATATAGTTTTTAATGAAATGAATGTCATGTAGCTTTACATAGCTACATAGAAATATAAAGTTTCACACATACACCTTATCGGCAGAAATTTCGTATCTGCAGGATTTGAGCTTTTACCAAATCATCGTTTTTGAAACAAAATTTAGCTAAAAAATATAAATTAATTTTTAGTTAGTTAATTAAAACAAAAATCAAGAATAATTTACATTTTTAGTGTATCAACTAATTCTTAATTGACTTCGATGATTGTGATCATTTATGTGATTGTTTTAATTTCAATTAAAAGTTAATAGAGTCAATTATTTAGATATTTGATGCCAAGAAATATTTGTGATGTATACGAGGGCAGTTCGGAAACTACTTAGCCTAGCACAAAAAGCGCGGTATAAACAGAAAAAAGTTAAGTGTTTTGGAAACTTCCATCTCTGTTATGAACACGTGTTAAATTTTGTTTCGATCTGGCAACGCCTTCATATAGAAACAGGTGTTCAAAAAAGACGCATCCGCAATTTTTTTACGATGGAAAATTAGAAATGCGTGCTGTCATTAAATATTTATATAAAATAAATATTTATAAATATAAATTTATATAAATATCGGGACAAGAGATTCATAATGATATGGTGAATGTGTTAGGTGAAAGTGCTCCTTCATATGCAACAGTAAAAATGGGTTGCTGAATTTAAACGTGGTCGTACAAGCATTGAAGATGAACAACGTAGTGGACGTCCACCTCAGTTATGCTGGTGACATTTCTGAGGGTTTCAAAGCTTCTCTAAGTGGTTTCACTGGAATGTGGAACGCCGTTCGGACTCGGCTATAAAAAGGAGGTCCCTTGTCATTGAGGTTAACATGGACTCGGTGATAAGAGAGAAGTTCACCATTGTGGTATCACAATGGACTGAATAGTGAGCCTGATACATCGGGCTGCCACATAACCAAACCTAACCTAACCTTGTTAAAAGTCGATCAAAAACGCATAAGAATGCACATTTCTCAAGCTTGTTTGGATCGTTTTAAGCGAAATAAAATGGATTAAGCGTCGTTTCATAACTGTTGATGAGACATGGATCCACCACTATACTCCAGAGACAAAAGAACAATCCAAACAATGGAATGAGGCTGGAGGAAGTGCCCCAAAGAAGGCAAAAACAATTCAATCGGCTGGTAAGGTTATGGCAACGGTTTTTTGGGACTTCAAAGGTATTTTATTGATTGACTATCTGCAAAAGGGTAAAACAATAAATTCAGAGAACTATTGCAACCTTTTGGATCAATTAAATGTACAAATTCGAGAAAATCGTCTTAGCCTATAACACAAAAAAATAATTTTTCATCAAGACAACGCACCAGCGCACAAGAGTATTTTAACAATGGCTAAAATCAACGAATTAAAGTACGAGTTGACCACCCACCTCATTCTCCTGATTTAACTCCCGGTGACTTTTACTTGTTCCCAAATCTAAAAAAATTCCTTGCTGGCAAGCGTTTCACCTCAAATGAAGATGCAATTACAGTTGTAAACCACTATTTTGAAGACCTTGAGGAAAACTATTTTAATCAAGGGATAAAATTGCTAGAAAAACGTTGGACTATGCGTATTGAAGTTTCACGAGATTATATTGAAAAATAAAAATATTTTTGAAAAACTAACTATTCTCTTTCATTGATAGGCTAAGAAGTTTCCGAACCGCCCTCGTATGTAGAAATTTTGAGATCTTGTGGTACGAATTATCGAATTTCTGTCGAAATCTGCCAGCTCCAATCTATTATCTCTTCGAGGAGATTAAGAATTGCGACTTATCTCTAAGGACGATATCCCTTTCTTAGTTTCCATAAAAATAAATTAATTTCAATGCTCGAACTTTCTAGTTATATGTAGAATATAGTTTAGTATTATTATTCCAAGTTGGCAAAGAAGGTAACTAAACCCATTATTATTTTTATATTTGAAAACATTTAGCGAGGAAGATGAAGAACAAACAGCCCAAAATCCTGCAACACCAACTCTGTCCGATCCCGTTTCAGCTACACGTATATTTTGCGGAGCTCTATTATTGCCAACTATATCCTCAATTGTTGGTCGATTATTATTCGAATCGATTGAGAACACATTGCATCGCACTCTATTGGGTGGTCTTACATTTATAACAGTTAAAGGAATTTTAAAAATTTATCTAAAACAACAACAGCACACACGCAAAAAGAAGCGCCGAATTGTTGATTATACAGATGAAAATGTACGAGTCTATGTAAATCGTTCGAATTCGAACAGAAGTCAAGGTAATGCTGCTGGAGCAGCTGCTGCCACAGGTGCTCAACAACAACAGCCACAACAAGCGAATGTGCCAAGAACCAATGAACGTGACAGTGTAGTATAGGTTATTAGATCACATTAATCAAAAATTAAATAATTGGTAAGACCAACAACAACAACTACACGCTATAATAACAATTATTATGAAGAGGTTCCGTCGTATAGTAGTTAATCTTTTTTTATATAAATAACTAATATGTACTGTTAACAAAGCTATCACGTTAGTCTTCTTCTTTCAACTTTTATGATACACAATCTATCTGATGAATTCTGAAATAAAACGAATCGAATCAAATTATCAATTGCATTAATACATCTAGTAAATCTATCTACATACATTAATAGCATAAGTATAGTGGTTGCAAAAGTTTGCTCCATAATTGTGAAAGTCAATATGTTATAGACATTTTCGAAGTTCTAATATGAATATCAATACATAATATTTCCAAGAAAATAATCATTTAAAATGATTTCCTTCTGATACATGGAAATCTGGAAAAAGTTTTAAGTGTTTAAGGACAATCGTTGGATTTCGCAAAGATATTACCATATATATGGGAGCTTTATTTGCATCCTCCTGGGGATTGTAATTATAGTTTAAAAGACGATTTTTCGATATTTCAACTTTTGGAAAAAAATTATTAAGACAAAGTCGGCTATCACAATCCTTTTTTCAGAGAGGTTCAAGAGTAACAGGTTGGCTGATAAGTCCCCGGTCTGACACATAGATGGCGTCGCTAGTATTAAATGCATATTATTTTTATATAGTACCAACCTTCAAATGATTCGTGTCAAAATTTGGCGTTTGTAAGTCAATTAGTTTGTGAGATAGAGCGTCTTTTGTGGTTGAGGTGGTTACCGACGAAAACATAAAAAAAATCCACAAAATGATTTTGAATGACCGTAAAATGAAGTTGATCGAGATAGCAGAGGCCTTAAAGATATCAAAGGAACGTGTTGGTCGTATCATGCATCAATATTTGGATATGCGGAAGCTCTGTGCATGGGTGCCGCGCGAGCTCACATTTGACCAAAAACAACAACGTGTTGATGATTCTGAGCGGTGTTTGCAACTGTTAACTCGTAATACACCCGAGTTTTTCCGTCGATAATTAAAAATGGATGAAACATGGCTCCATCACTACACTCCTGAGTCCAATCGACAGTCGGCTGAGTGGACAACGACCGGTGAACCGATGATGTATATCAACCCTTGCTTTCCTGGATGGTGGTTGCGTATCCATGAGATGGTGGTTTGGTTGATTACTGCGATAACAATCCAGGGGGCTAATCACGGCATTCGATATCGAGAAATTTTGATCGAAATCTAAATTTTTCGGATCACGGGAGTCGATATCGAGTTTTTTTGATAGACAATTTTTTCCATTGGTAAATTGCAATCGTAAAACATTTTTCACTTGTTTTCGCCATATAGGAATAGTAAATATATTAGTCTGAGTTCGAATTGTTGCTAGTTTGTAGTAAATCTACATATAATAAACATATTTTGAATATTTAGGACTAATGCAACTCCGATAAAAGTTAAACAAACATTGGTCATATTCGAGTTCGGCAGCGAGCATCCTAGCTTGGCAAAGAACCATATATAAAGTGCACATGATAGATCGATATCCAAGAGATTTTGATCAACCAAATACCGTACCATTCTGTGACAACATAACGCTTCTGGACCACCTTGTAAAAATA
Organism: Haematobia irritans; assembly: GCF_050003625.1. Classification (NCBI taxonomy): domain Eukaryota; kingdom Metazoa; phylum Arthropoda; class Insecta; order Diptera; family Muscidae; genus Haematobia; species Haematobia irritans. The sequence continues at coordinate 146,955,521 of NC_134397.1, read as the reverse complement.
GTGAATTATGAAGGCTTCCACTCGCAAAAAGTTTTAAGACGGCAGACAATTGTAAAGTGATAGAAGTGACGTTGACATGCCACCAAAAATTATTTTCCATTTGAACGCCTCCTTCGTCAGCCGAAATCGTCCATTGAGCCTGCAAAAGGTGACTTTCTAACAGTGCCCACCATTTCAAACCCATGTACTTACACCAATAACAATGTGCACTTTTATTCCTTATTTGTCGCCGAATTTTTTTTATTCATCTCATCCTCTAATTAGGAAGGAATTCGGAAGGAAAAAGAGATATGGGTCCATAAGATATAATGCAATACAATTTACTTTTTACTTTGAAACCTCCAAAAACATGTTTTTTCTACATTCTATTTTGTGACGCTAACTTAATTTTGTCATTTCATTTTGTTCTGCTTCATTTTTTGCTGTTGGCAACGCTTGCGAAATTGCATCAAATTTCGATCGAATCCCGTGATCCAAACTTTTAATCGTATCGACAATTTTTTCGATACGATTATGAATTCGATATCGAATGCCGTGATTAGCCCCCAGGAGATACTGCTTTGACAACATGTAGTTGTGTCTTCGCACAGGGATGATCTTTGTCTCCACATAAAGGTGATCCAGGGGTGTGCTGCGGAAACACCCAGTCGCAGTTCTAAGGGTAGCATTCTGGCAGGTCTGTATCGGCCAATTGCCTTATATGTAATTAACAAGGTTTCTTTGTCCGTACCCCAAGTACTGAGGGCAAGTGAATTGAGTACCTTGTTTCTACCACGGACCTTATTACAAATTGCAGTGGCATGGGCAGGCGACCTGAAAAGGCTGTCTAGTGTGGCCCCAAGAATCTTGGGGTAATTTGTGGTCGGAATCGTTTCGCCATCGACACCGAATATTCAACTGCCTGCGTACCATGTAGTGAATAGTGTGGCTGAGGATTTGGTGGGGGGATATCCTCAAATTTCTCGCAGAGAAATAACTGGTAAGATTAGCGAGGTAGACGTTTAATCGATCGCAGATGTCATTAACATTGGGCCCAGGTGCCATAATTGTACAGTCGTCTGCGTATGGTATAATCTCAACGCCTTCCGAAGGGGGTGGATTAGAGGATAGGTAGAGGTTAAACAGTGCCGGAGATATCACCCCACCCTGAGGAACTCCCTGTTTCACTCTACGGGGTCTTGATTTCCTATCCCTAAGTGCTACGTACGACTGGCGCCCGCACAGATAATTAGTAACCCAACGCTTGGTTCCTGCCGGTAGGGACATGTTCTCGATGTCCTCAAAAAGTTGGCATGGTTGACTGTATGGAATGCCTCCGATAGGTCAAGCGCCACGAGGACCGTCCTGTGACACGGCTTGGGCTGATTAAGTCCCCTATTTATAAATTCTGAAATGGCATGCAAAGCCGTTGTCGTACCGTGTACTTTGCGGAATCCATGTTGATGATTAGCAGCTGGAAAGTTCTCCACAAAGCAGGGGAGGAGTAGTGCCTCAATTGTCTTGGCTACTGGTGAGAGAAGGGAAATCGGTATGTACGATTCTCCCTTGCTCGAGTCTTTGCTTGGTTTCAGTAGTGGAATCACCCTACCCATTTTCCAGATACAAATTGAGAAGCAAGTACTCAACTCCCAGTATTCCCAGATGTTTCACCATTAGCATACAGATTCCGTCAGGGCCCAGCGCTTTGGCTAGTTTCGCGCTGTTGATGACTTCGGTAACTTCGGCTGTGGTAAATTGTGTTGTGTAGTCGGCTTGGAGACCACGGATGCGACGAATGGCTCTCCTTTTCGCTTTATAACTCTCGGGGTTCGACAAACAGTCGGTTGAAGAATATGGCGCACCTTTTCGGATCAGTCACTGCCACGTCGCCAAAGGTAACTGAAATACCATCATCCCTAGTAGCGGGGTTCGAGAGGGCTCTCACTGTTGACCACAACTTACCTGTTCCTGTGCCTAGGTTACATTGCTTCAGGTGCTCTAACCAAGTGTTCCGCTTGTGCTCGTCGACTATCTTACTAATCTCTAGATTCAGTTCCCTGATTCTATGATCTGCAGTGTTAGCACGAAGGCGTTCATCCCTTCACTTGGGCAAGCTGGAATGTAGCGAGCGGCTACTGCGTTGATGATGTCCCGGAACGCCCTCTGGGCAACATGAACATGGGAGGGAGACGGGAGCTCACTGAAGCGGCGATCTGTGTATTCTCTGAAGCCTTCCCAGTTGGCTTTATTTTGGTTGATAAACGTCCGGCGTTCAGAGATTATGAAATCGGAGGGTCGGTTAATGGTGAGAATTATGTGGAGGTTACCTGATGCCAGTGAAATGACGGGTTGCCAGGATACGTCATTTATCAGACCAGGTGACGCTAAAGATATATCTGGCGAACTGCTGCAATCACCCATAATTCTCGTGGGGGCCTCTTCGTTTACCGTGCAAAATGTGGTGTCATCTATCTACTCTGCCAAAGCTATGCCTCTCTGGTCATTACCTAGGAGAGAATGCCAAAGCTCATGGTGGGCATTAAAGTCTCCTATCACCAATCTGTTATGCCCCCACAACAGCCACTCAATGTTTGGGCTATATCATGGAGCACAGCTACCAACCGGCGTTATATACACATTGTATAGCTCAATCTCGGCAGCCCCAGACTGATAGATAGAGGGTGCATAGTTCTGGAGATATCATCCCACCTTGGAGAACTGTTGTGCTATGAACTTTACGGAATCCATATTAATGGTTGGCAGCTAGAAAATAGTCCACAATGCCGGGGAGGAGTTGTGCCTCATGTGTCTCATGCTACTGGTAGGAGAAGCGATATCCGTGTTTATGATTTACCCTTGCTCTATTCTTTGCCTGGCTTCAGTTGTGGGATCGATGGCACTGTGAAGATGGAAGTCGTGGACATTTGTTTCCACCTACACACTTACCGAGGAATCTGATTTTTTTATGTTGTTTTTAGAACTTGAATTGTTAATTTAGATTAATTTCATTTACAATGAATTAATATTTATTTTTATGTTTTCCACTAGTTTAGAATAGTATTTTTATTTTGTATTTAATTAAATGAAGTATTTCCAGTATTTGTAAGTCGCAACCATGTGACACCAACATGGTATGACTTTCGGTTGACCTTCGAAACAAGTAAACAAGATCCCGTTACAAGGCCAGAGCAATGAGGAGCAGTAACTACCGTCACCTATTATATTAAGAATTACAGCAGCCAGGAAGGAAGCACCATCGTTGGTAAGTAGAGTGGTCTTTTTTTGTATATACAGTGGAAACCCAGTGCAAATATAAATTAATAGAGCCAAATACCAAAAATTCATAAATAAATAACGTGATTCTTATCGAATTAACATAGCTGCGGCTGCGTTGATAATATCCTGAGGTCACAGAAACGCGATCTAGTCTCCTCCCCAGTTGGTCTTTTGTGTGGTTGATAAACGTCCGGCCCTTTGACGATATTAAATCGGCGGATCGTTAGAAGGAGATAATTTTGGGGAAGTCGCTTGATCGGGCGATGCTAAGATTATGTCTGACGAAGTCTTAAATTCTCGTGTCTTTTTCTTAGCTCATTTACTATGCAAAATGAGATTTGATCTGCCAAAACTATACCTCTGCTAATTATCTAGGCGAGAATGCCAAAGTTCATGGTAGGCATTAGTCTCCTAGAACCAAACTGTTATGCTCGCACAACGGCCTCTCAATGGGGGACTGTAATCTGGAGCACAGCTACCAACTCGGCAGCCCCAGTCTTGGCTGCTACTCCAATACTAGTGGGAATAATGGCGAATATCAACCAACATCCATTCCCTTTAAACTATAAAAAACGTGCTGTTAATCGAAATCCAAAAGAACAGGCAGCGAAATCAACACATAAACTTAAGGTTTATCTCATCAGTCTCCCTATCCCGGCTAGGACCTGAAGCAAAGGTAGGAGGCTTCCAAGGTGTTTCTCCTCCATTACAAAAAACGAACGAAACAACGCACACACTGATGTGGCAGTCGCTTGCCGATGAGTTGGACCCATCGGGTTAAGCCGCTACGAGAACCCCCCGACGTTTAATTGGTGAACTTATCATTGAGTATTTCCCGATTTTAGGCTTAGCTTAATGAAATGGATCCTCCTTTTTATAGTAAAGTCAGAATAAAATAACTTTACGAGACTTTGAAACACTCAGAAATGTAAACACGTCGCTTTGTATAGAAGACGGGCATTGCAATCATTGCACCACTGTACCTCTCAACTAACATATCTCAGATAGCTAGTTTGTCATGTTTCGATTCAGGTTCCATTTCGAGCCTACCGCACTCCTGCAAGATACGCCTTTGCAGTATTCTCTGTTATGTAGCACTTCCAGTCAAGTTTTTTTTGTTTAAGGCAGGGCTGTGGAGTCGAGTTAATTTTGCTCGACTACGGCTCCGACTCCAACTCCAGCATTTCTTATAAGCCTCGACTCCAACTCCGACTCCGGAGGAGTCGACTCCAGGTTGTGTACCTAAATCTCGTTTTAACAGTATTCAAATTGTATTTTTAAGGTTTCAAAAAAAGACCGATATTAGTATTCTATTTGTCCAAAACAACTCTAATTTTAAATTTAGAAACGACTCGACGACAAACCTCAGCATTTTAGGGATGTAAAAGTTCTACATGTTAAATACGACACAAGACTATATAGAGACCACATCAAAATATGGGTAGATAGTTAATAACCATCTTCAGAATATGTATTTATAAAAACACAAAATTTCAAAAAATAATTATGCTTCCAGAAGTTTAAGGAGCAAAATCCTGGTATTGGTATATATAGGCATTTTATAAAAAATAAATCTATATAAAAATGAAAAATACACAAAAAACAAAATGCCGGGCTAATCAGATAGAAAGTTTAGATGCTAAACAATGTAATGTGTCGGATATATAAAACAAACATAAACTGCCAAAAATTAGGACGGACGGAATTTCAAATAACCACTACCATACAACAGATGACAAGAATAGCTGGACAGTTACGAATATTGTTTCTATAAAAGTAAAATGGTGAAACATGGATTTATAAATGGTCTGTCTGTTATGGACATTAGAGGTCATTAATTTAATGTAAAGAATTTCGAGTGGCTTTGATGAAACAAACTTTATCCCAAAAGACCGGCTCAGATAGCACGTTGGCAGAGGTTATTACAGCTTCCAAGGACATCGGGTGTACTTGGAGATTTATCAAGTAATTATGTAGGGCTATCTCAAAATCTGGGCCGACGGGAAATTTACGTATTTATTTATGGATCTCAAATAACTCTAAATTCAAAATTTCTGACAAATCTTATGAACATTTTAGACTGGAAAAATTTCTTAAAACAAATCGGAAGTTGGGTTTATATGTAGGTGCTATATCACAAAATTTTCCGGTATGACCCATCTTCGAACTCGACATGCTTGCCAAAAATTCAGAACGTTAGGTTCTAACAGGTTGGCTGATAAGTCCCCGGTCTGACACATAGAAGGCGTCGCTAGTATTAAATTCATATTATTTTTATATAGTACCAACCTTCAAATGATTCTTGTCAAAATTCGACGTCTGTAAGTCAATTAGTTTGTGAGATAGAGCGTCTTTTGTGAAGCAACTTTTTTTATTGTGAAAAAAAGGAATTTCGTGTTTTGATAAACTACTGTTTTCTGAAGGGGAAAAATACGGTAGAAGCAAAAACTTGGCTTGATAATGAGTTTCCGGACTCTGCCCCAGGGAAATCAACAATAACTGATTGGTATGCAAAATTCAAGCGTGGTGAAATGAGCACGGAAGACGGTGAACGCCCGAAAGATGTGGTTACCGACGAAAACATCAAAAAATCTACAAAATGATTTTGAATGACCGTAAAATGAAGTTGATCGAGATAGCAGAGGCCTTAAAGATATCAAAGGAACGTGTTGGTCATATCATTCATCAATATTTGGATATGCGGAAGCTCTGTGCAAACTGGGTGCCGCGCGAGCTCACATTTGACCAAAAACAACAACGTGTTGATGATTCTGAGCGGTGTTTGCAGCTGTTAACTCGTAATACATCCGAGTTTTTCCGTCGATATGTGATATGGATGAAACATGGCTCCATCACTACACTCCTGAGTCCAATCGACAGTCGGCTGAGTGGACAGCGACCGGTGAACCGTCTCCGAAGCGTGGAAAGACTCTCAAGAGTCCCCTTGAAGAAGAAGAAAGTGTTGTTCCACCAAGCCAACGCACCGTGCCACAAGTCATTGAGAACGATGGCAAAAATTCATGAATTGGGCTTCGAATTGCTTCCCCACCCACCGTATTCTCCAGATCTGGCCCCCAGCGACTTTTTCTTGTTCTCAGACCTCAAAAGGATGCTCGCAGGGAAACAATTTGGCTGCAATGAAGAGGTGATCGCCGAAACTGAGGCCTATTTTGAGGCAAAACCGAAGGAGTACTACCAAAATGGTATCAAAAAATTGGAAGGTCGTTATAACCGTTGTATTGCTCTTGAAGGGAACTATGTTGAATAATAAAAACGAATTTTGACAAAAAAATGTGTTTTTCTTTGTTAGACCAGTGACTTATCAGCCAACCTGTTACTGCTGTATTGCCTTAAAATTGTACCGTTATCAAGCGTATATATAGGGTAAAAAAATCGATATTTTAATGTGTTAAAAATGGACAATACAATTCAGCCCATATTCTAGTAAAACCTTACTTTTTATGTCATCGTGAAATTTCACCCATATAAATATTCTTTGAATGGTATGAAACCCAGTACTTCGTTTTTCGATTAAAACCGCTAATGGAATCTAAATTGCATGGTGAGCCTAGCAGATCGCCCCCTTTACATATGCATGTTGTCTATACTTTATCATTTCACTTGTTCTTGGTTTCAATTATGTGCATCACATGAATTTCACGTTTTGAAGAGTTTTTATTGCTAAAGTGCCCCAAGGGATAATATAGTCGGATTCGTTCGTCTTTTGTGTTAAAGTATAAATAGGACAATGACATTTTCAAAAAACGGCAGAACAGACGACTACTTGAAAGCCATACGGCCATTGAACTTATTTTTGACCATTTTATCTTTATACTTAAACCAAACCATAAACCTTTAATCTCCAAAAATGCGATTAATGCATTAAACCTCTTCATAATGACCCCGAGTGCGACAAAACGAAAAAAATGAATTATTGTATTTTTATATCCTACTAGCCAAACCTGGGCCGCTTCGCTGCGCCTTCCTGATTTTTCTAAACGGAGACTATTTGTTAAAAATATGGCATTTTCAAGGAATATATTGAGTTAACTGGTCAACATAGTTAACGCAATATATTCCTTCGAAGGATATATCTTATCCATAAGGATTTCAAGTTATTGGTGGGATTGATCAAGGTATTTTGTTTGGGGTTAAGGAAGAAGATAGAGCCTTGTAACATGCAATGGCTCCGGGCGAACGCAACCGTTTTCTTCAGCTGTGGTTTATTTCTCTTCAAGTTGTGTTACCCATAGCATTATTAGTCGTTAAGCACAATCGAGCAGCATTTGAGAAAATATTCATAAAATTTGCCAAGGGGAAGTATCCCTTTCTTCAACAAAAAAGGTATGTATAGGTAAGTCTACAAATAATTACGAGTCGATATGGACTTTTGCACGGTACGTAGAGAGCTAGAATTGAAAAATGGGGGTCGCTTATATGGGGGTTACATAAAATTATGAACTGGTATGGACCAATTTGTGTGTGATTGCGGATCGATTTATCTGAGGGCTATATATAACTATAGACCGATATGGACCTAGTTAGACATGGTTATTAACGGTAATATATGGTTGTTAGAGACCATATACTAACACCATGTACCAAATTTCAGCCGGATCGGATTAAATTTGCTTCTCTTAGAGGCCTCGCAAGCCAAATTTGGGGGCCGTTTATATGGGGGCTTGATGAATGATATGACCAACGCGTTGCTTTGATAGCTTTAAGGCCTCTGCTATCTCGATCAACTTCATTTTACGGTCATTCAAAATCATTTTGTGGGCTTTTTTGATGTTTTCGTCGGTAATCACCTTTTTCGGGCATCCACTGCGTTCGCCATCCTCCGTGCTCTTTTCACCACGCTTGAATTTTGCATACCAATCAATTATTGTTGATTTCCCTGCGGCAGAGTCCGGAAACTCATTATCAAGCCAAGTTTTTGCTCCCACCGTATTTTTTCCCTTCAGAAAATATTATTTTATCAAAACACGAAATTCCTTTTTTTTCATTTTTTTCACAATAACAAAAGTTGCTTCGCAAAAGAAGCTCTATCTTCCAAACTAATTGACTTACAGACGTCAAATTTTGAAACGAATCATTTGAAGGTTGGTACTATATAAAAATAATATGCATTTAATACTAGCGACGCCATCTATGTGTCGGATCGGGCACTTATCAGCCAACCTGTTACACACATAGAAAAATTTGTACCATACGGGCTCAAATCGATACCGTACATCATTGATGGCTAAATATCACTCCGTATGATACAATATCAATACAGAACGGTAGAAGCAGCACGCAAAGCACACAGACATACTATAGATTTTCCGGAAAGTCGTATTTTTTGTTTTTCCGCTAAGGCTTATTTTTTTAGAATTAAGAAAACTTTGAAGTATTTGTTAAAATTTGGATTTTTCAACTGGCATTTACTTGTGCATGAATATCTTTATTTATTACATATTTCAAAAAGATCATACAAGTTTGATAAAATAGATCTGTATCCCAATTTTAATTGTATAAAGACTCTAGACTCTAGACTTATGTCTTTATTTTAAAGAAGCGAAATCTTTGTCTCGGAATCGAACCAATATGCTTAGGGGAAGGTCAAAATCGTTGGATTTAAGTATTTGAATTTTTTAATATTGTAATTTTTTTAACATCTGAAGTTTATAAGAGGATGCGACAACGATCTCAACATTTCCGTTAATTAAGAAGCCCATATAAAATTCAATGAAGATGATCCAAATTTGTATTACTTCATTTTGGGGATCCATTTCCCGTTTTGGAACTTCTTTCTTTACTGAGATACTAAATCACATTATATTTGCGAACACATATTTCTTGCAATTGCATTAAATATTTGCAATGACACTGTGCAAATATGATCTTTCTTTACTTAATAATTTAATTTAAATAGTTTCTGCTCTCATCGTAAGATATATTGGTTTTGACATACTAACGTGTTTACGTATGGCTGTGACTTACTGGAAAATCCATATTCATTCTTGTGAGTCATTGTGTTTCAGATACCGTTAGAAAAAGGGTAACATTTCCGGTTTTAGTGCACAAGAGATGCGAATCAATTTTCCTTCTTCGAAAAAGTTCCCATGTTGAATGTGTTTTTTTCAGCTTTGTAGCTGTTGTTTTTTTTAAGTACAACTACCGATGGTGTGTTGTTTATTTTCTTTGGAAAACTAGTGAGATGATGTTGAAGGAACCTTTTTTGGCTAATGTAAAGGTACATACTTACTGTACCACTAAGCCAATTCTGTTGCAGTTTTAAACAAATTGTTGTCTTTGTTGTATTCTTTTCGTGATTTGTGTGCTTTCTTGTTATAAATGTTGTACTAAATGTGATTGTGTGTTAAGTTCGATTTAAAGGTGACCAGATGGGCGAAAAGGAATTCTTTCGCCAATTATCAAAATACACAAGGTGTCCATCGTCCACATCTTAGACTGAAGAAAATATAGGTCGTGATTTATAACAAGTTTATGAAAATTTATGAAAATGTAATAATCATTATTTTGCATACTTTTCCACTCAGTTCAGTTAGTACTTTTGCATAAAGTGGGGTACTCTGAAATAGTTTACAATTACAAAGATTTTTTTAAAGTTATTAAAATTTTACTTATACTTATTAGCAAATGTGTAATTAAAAATATTTCATACCACTCAGTTCAATTTTATAAAAATTAACGATGTTTTTGGTAAAGGCAGTTAAAATGGTCATGATTTAGCCTTTGTCATAGTTTACCTCAAATAAGGAAATTGTTTTACTATGGGGCAGGAAATTTTTTGCAACCAAAGAAAAAAAAAACTTTCTTCCGGAATGAAAAAGCCTTGCAACGATTGTCCCTATCATTTTTCATACCCACCACCATAGAATGGTGACGGGGGTATAATAAGTTTGTCATTGCGTTTGTAATCGTATCGATTTCCGACTATATAAAGTATATATATTCTTGATCAGGGAGAAATTCTAAGACGATATAACGATGTCCGTCTGTCTGTCTGTCTGTTGTAATCACGGTACAGTCTTCTATAATGAAGCAATCGTGCTGAAATTTTGCACAAACTCGTCTTTTGTCTGCAGGCAGGTCAAGTTCGAAGATGGGCTATATCGGTCCATGTTTTGGTATGGTCCCCATATAAAACGACCTCCCGATTTGGGGTCTTGGGCTTATAGAAACCGTAGTTTTTATCCAATTTGTCTGAAATTGGAAATCTAGAGGTATTTTAGGACCATAAAGAGGTGTGCCGAAGACGGTGAGTATCGGTCCATATTTTAGTATAGCCCCCATAAGAACGATCTCCCGATTTAACTCCTTAGGTTTCTAGAAACCGTAGTTTTTATCTGATTTGCCTGAAATTGTAAATATTCTGGTATTTTAGGCTCACAAAAACGTGTATCGGATTAAGTTTTTATCGGCCCATTTGGTAATGCCTCCATATAGACCGACTTCACTTCTTGACGGTGTAGAAGGCGCACTGATCATGAAAATTGCTTGAAACTCAATGTAAAATTTCCAGTTTTACTTCTACAGATTTAAGATTTCAAATCAAGACGTTATTTTATAATTTTCTTGCACACTTACAAGAGATGTTAATGATTCCTCTAAAATTCAAACAAAAATGGTTCTTATAAATCCAGAATCTGATATAGTCCTCATAGGCGAAATCTTAAAATTTATCTTCGGGAAGTGTCATCAAGTCCTCAAGCCCGCCTGAAATTTCAAAGGAAACCCTAATATTTGATGCATGGTGGTGGGTATTTAAGATTCGGCCCGGCCGAACTTAGTGCTGTATATACCTGTTATTTGATTGGTTTTATTGTTTTGTTTTTAAGCCTTTTTGTTGCATGATTATTTGGTTGTAAATGAAAAGAAAACATATTTTGTATAAAATTTCGTTCTTCAGAAAAGAAGATTTTTCCTTCTGCACTCAAAAAAAGTTTACTTGGATCCAAAGATTTTGACCTTCCCTTAAGGATTTTGATATTGATTTCGAGCCAATCTGGCTTTAAATCTAGGACTAATAAAATTAAAATTAGGATACAGATCTCATTTATCAAATCTTCATTCTTTTTTCGCGGTTTATTAATAAAGGTACTCACGTACAAACAAATGCCAGTTCAAAATTTCAAATTATACTTCAAATTAAAAAATGTTTTCTTAATTTCAAAAAAAAAAACTTTAAACCAAAGACGCTAAATCCTCAAAATAAGTCTTAGCCTATATTTGAAGCGTTTTATCTTAAATCTAAAGTTTCACTATTTCAGTTAATTTAAGGACAATTTCTTTAAATCAAAAATGTGTTTCTTTACTTTAAGGAAAATTAGTCTTAGTTCAAAGACATGCGACTTTAACGGAGGGACGCAAATTTACAGAATTTGTGTCCTATATTTAATGAAAAAAAATTTTGAAGCAAAGATTACAAATTTTATTTTAATTAAAATTTCATTATCTTCAAGAAATTTGTCCTTAATATTTTGTAAATTTCGTATCCTAAAATTTAAGTTGCGTAATCTTTAATATCACGTAAATATTTTTTTTTCAGTGTGTGTAAAGTCTAAAACTATCTTCTTTCTGTGTTAAATCTAGTTCGTTTTTTCCTAACAGCTGGATGATGAAAAGCATTCTTGAAATCGTACTCAATCGGGTTCGAAAAAGTACTTTTTTAAGTCAAAAGGCACATAAAAGACCTAAAATTTGATCGAATCCAACTCTCTGGATTCTTGCCATTCCATAAAAAAAAAAAAACAAAAATAAAAAATTTCATGAAGATTATAGCCAATGTTTTATATGGGCATTCAAGGCTACGCAGACTAGCAATGTGTGACTCAAGATCTGTCTCATTCGGATTAAGACGAACCATTATAATCTATATTCTTTGAATAGACAATAATTGACCACAGTCTTTAAGTGTTTCCAAATAACATTTTCATTTGATTTGTCACAATTTACTTACTATAAGAATAAATCGATTTTTACTAGAGTTTATGTTTTAATGTAGAAGGTTGGAAAAAATACCAAAATAGGTATAACGGCACTTATTTTACGCAAATAGTATCAACAAAGTACATAAGTGTCAATTTTTTCAAACCTGTATCCATGAACCTAATTTTTAAGGTTGACAGTTTATTATTTAACTACTCGGACGAAAAAGACTGTTGACACTCACATTTTTAGCACATTATTTTTAAGTGTAAGCATATAATGTTCTTAAACTAGTATAATATGTTAGGGACATCACATTTTCTTAAATGCAAACATATATTAATTTGGATTAATTTGTATAAACATATATGTGTTTAGAAACGTCAGTTGCAATATCTGATAAAAGAGAGATAAAAATAGCGATGTAGATAGATAATGAAAGACATCAACGTAACACAGCGAGAAAATTAAATGAGAATGGTGCTCTGCTTGAGAGACATATTTTTATATTGATAAATAACACAAGGGAACAATGGTTCTGTTGATTTAGAACTGAATATTGTTATTTGGGACGCTGAATCCAAATCTGCACTTGGTTTTTTTCTATCAGCTCGAATTTTCGAGATATACCGTTATGTTCAAAATAAAGGCACTTCCACTACATACTTTGGAATAACTTGAAAACGGTTCACCATATTAAATTAAAAACAAAATCCGAAACACCCAAAAAATATTCTCTTTAAGCCGTGCTTACATTGTTTTTCAATTTTCCAAGTAGTTTTAGAGATATCGTTGAAGTTTTGAAAAAAAAAATAACAAAAAATTTTTTTGTTCTTTAAAAATTCCAAAAAAAATTAAAATGGGACAAAATTCACAGTTGTCTTCTAGAAACAGTTAGATAAATATATTTCAAATAAAATGAGCTTTAGTTCATTACAATCGGTGCACAACTTTTGATTTTGTTCACGATTTACTGAATTGATATAAATCGCCATACAAAAATAACATTTTCTAATGTGTAAGTGTTTGTACACGCAGAGAAAGAATATGATCACCGCAACCATGTATCAAGAACAAAATGTTACTTTTTCACAGAAAACATGTAATATTTTTGTCGACACCATGTTATTTTCTCGAAAATTATGTACCTGATTTCGGAATGCATGTTATGTTTGACGAGAAAATAATATTTTTGCGACAAAAATGCTACATGATCGCCGTGAAAAAGTAACATGGAGCTCTTGAAATATGTTTGAGGTGACCATATTCCTTCTCTGGGTGCAAACTAATAATCTTCTCTATATATTCAGTCAAGTTGAAAGTGAGCTAACGATTATCTGGAAAAATACTGGCAATTTACTCAACATCAGGGACAAATTTCCTTAAAATAGAGAAATTTTAATTATGCTCTTTGCTTTAATTTTTTATAACATACCCATTACTATAGAATGGTAACGGAGGTATAATAAGTTTGTTATTCCGTTTGTAACACATCGAAATATCGATTTCCGACTATATAAAGTATATATATTCTTGATCAGGGGGAAATTCTAAGACAATATACTCGTAAGCATGTCCGTCTGTCTGTTGTAATCACGCTACAGTCTTCAATAATGGAGCTATCGTCCTGAAATTTGGAACAGAATCGTCTTTTGTCTGCACGCAGGCCAAGTTCGAAGATGGGCGATATCGGTCCAGGCTTTGATATAGCTCCCATATAAACCGATCGGCCGATTTGGGATCTTGGGCTTGTAGAAACCGTAGTTTTTATCCAATTTGCCTGAAATTGTATTTCTAAAGGTATTTTAGGACCATATAGAAGTGTGCCGAAAATGGTGAGTATCGAACCAAGTTTTGGTATAGCCTCCATATAGACCGATCTCCCGATTTTACTTCTTGGGCTTCTAGATTCCGTAGTTTTTATCCAATTTGCCTGAAATTGGATATCTAGAGGTATCCTAGGACCATAAAGAGGTGTGCCGAAAATGGCGAGTACAGGTCCATGTTTTGATATAGCCCCCATGTAGACCGATCTCCCGATTTTACTTCTTGGGCTTCTAAAATCCGTAGTTTTTACCCAATTTGCTTGAAATTGAATATCTAGAAGTATTCTAGGACAATAAAAAGGTGTGCCGAATATATTGTGTATCGGTACAGTTTTTGATATAGCCTCCTTTTAAACCGGCCCTCCGATTTGGGGTCTAGATTCTAGAACTACAATTGAATGTGCTGAATATTGTGTGTATCCCTCCATGTATTTGGCATAGCACCCATTAGACCGACCTCCCGATTAATTCCCAGGGTTTCTAGAAATTTTATTTTTTATCCGATTTGCCACAAATTGTATATATACTCGCATTTTAGACCCAGCCAGACCCCAAGTGTATATGATTTAGTTTTTATCGGCCGATTTCAGATCTTGAGGGTACAGAATGTGCACTGATCATGAAAATTGCTTGAAACTAAAAGTAAAATTTCCATATTTTATTTCTTCTAAAGATTTGAATAATGGGTAAAAATATACAGATTTTGGATTTCAAATCAAGGCGTTAGTTCATCATTTTCTTGCACATCTACACGAGATGTTTGTGATTCCTCTAAAACTCAAACAAACATGGTTCTTGTAAATCCAGAATCTGATATAGTCTTCATAGGTAAAAATCTTTAAATTTATCTTCGGGAAGTATACTGGTTGAACTGCTCTGCTTGGGAGAATATCTGTCATCAAACTCCACTGAAATTTCAAAGGAAACTATTATATTTGATTCATGGTGGTGGGTATTTAAGATTCGACCCGTCCGAACTTACTGCTGTATATACTTGTTTCTCATTAAATTTAGCATACGAATCTTTAAAAATATTTTCTCTCCGTTAAGATAGTATGTAAATTGAAGTAAGTCAAATTTTTGAGTTAAGGAAATAATGTATAAATTAACTGAAATATTGAATCTTTGGATTAAAAATAAAAGATTCTTTAGGCCGTTAGCCTCTAGTTGCTATAATAATTTGTAATTATAATAAATTAAGTAATAAATAAATACAAAATCCTTACAATAAATCCTAGCTTACATTTGGTTGGTTTGGTTTTATAAAATTAAGAAAACAGTTTTTACTTTGAAGTATCTGCTACAATTTTAATTTTTGAACTGACATTTATTTGTACGTGAATATCGATAAATGAGATCTGCATTCTAATTTTAATTTTATGGAGCCTAGATTTAAAGCTAACTAACTTCCCAAAAATTGTCTTGATTTTCGCATCTTTGGCTCGGAATCAATACCTTACCTTAGGTTATTTCAGGCTCACTTAGACTATTCAGTCCATTGTGATACCACAGTGGTGAACTTCTCGCTTATCATTGAGTGCTGCCCGATTCTATGTTAAGCTTAATGACAAGGGATCTCCTTTTTATAGCCGAATCCAAACGGCGTTCCACATTGCAGTGAGACCACTTAGAGATGCTTTGAAACACTCAGCAATGTCAACAGCAATGGGATAATGCACCGCTGAAAAACTTTAAAACTTTATGGTGTTTAGTCGAAACTAGCTTTGAACCCACGACCCTTTGTTGAAGGGTGAAAATCTTTGGAACCAAATAAACTTTTTTTGAGTGTAGTTCAAAATCCTCATTTATCTTAAGTTAGTTTTGTCCGGATAAGTCTATGTTTAACCCTCATTCCTGCTTGTAGTGAAAAAATTTGGTTCCCCGTATTATTGCCTTTAGCTTCCCATCTACCAAAAATTAAAAGTTCTGGCTTCCTCTAATCAAATGCCTCGATTTGAATAAATATATAAAATGAAATCTGGTCACTTAAAGCTTAGTGTTGTTGATCACAAGCACTGAACATTTAGCTGTTTAGTTGTTTTTTTTTTTTTTTTTTTTTGAGTCGTCTGAGAGTAGGGTCTCGCAACAGATGATGATAATTATGAAAACAATGAGAAAATAAATAAGAAGAACTTTTCAGCAAAGAACAACACTCATGCCCAACTAACACCGCAGGCATAATCAAACATTCGAATACACGCGAACAACCATGGAATGATCTTCAATCGCTTCGTTGAGGCTGCTGTTACTGTTAAGTTTGTTAGTTAGTCGGGCGATCGGTTGGTTGATTGCCTCTTCTTTGCTGCCTAACTGCCGCCTCAATTTGGTGAAATAAAAAGAAAAGTCTCACCAAAAAAAAAAAAACAAGCATATACTGGCGAAAGTTCGGGCGAGCCGAATCTTATGCACCCTCCACTATGGATAGTGCGTAAAATTGTACTAAAGACAGATAACCACAATCGATAAAAGTTATAGACGACGAAATTGGTATGGATATGTTAGGTATCACTATCGCACAATATTGTCCACCTTAGTTATGGGTGGGTTTACATGGGGGCTTATGGATATGGACAAATTATACTGAAATCACATACTGGGTTTCAATCGGATTGGATGAAATTTGGAGCTCCAAAAAGCTCAAGAAGTCAAATTTGTAAATCGGTTTATATGTATGTATAAATTATGGACCAATTTTTTGGTGGTGCTTTTAGGATATATACTGACATCAACGGGATCTAACAAAATTTGCTCCACTACAAGTCTCAAGATATCAAATCTGTGAATCAGATTACATCAGGCCTATATATAAATATTGATCGATTTGGTCTAATTATTTTATGACAGTTTGGAGGCATTTATAATGATAACGGCTGCGTCTCAAAAAGTCAAATCTGGAATCGGTATATATGGGGGCTATATATCATTGTGGGTCGATGTAGACCAGTTGGTGTATGGTAGTTTGAATACCTATTCTGACACCACGTATCAAATTCCAACTGGATAGCACAAAATTTGCTGCACCACAAGAGTCAAGAAATCAAAATTTTAAATCGGCTTATATGGGGGCTCTATATAGCTTAGGTTAGGTGGCAGCCCGAAGTCACCGTATCACCCTTTATACGGTCAAAATTTGGTCAATATAAACTTGACGTATTTCTTTCAATTTTGCATTTAAAAAACCTGAACACCCCTCATTTTGAAGGTGTGTGTGTGTGTAGAATGTTGCTCCAATTTTGATTTTGGAATTCACTCTTCAGTTGTCAAAATGCCGTCCAAGCAAGAAGAGCAGCGTATCAAAAATTTGCTCGCGCATCGCGAAAATCCGAGCTACTCGCACGCAAAGCTGGCAAAATCGCTAAAAGTTGCCAAATCAACCGTTACAAATGTAATTAAAGTGTTTGGGGAACGTTTGACGACAGCCAGGAAGTCTGGATCGGGGAGAAATCGAAAACCGGAAGCCGCTGAGACGACAAAGAGAGTTGCCGGTAGTTTCAAGCGAAACCCTAACATATCTCTCCGAGATGCCGCAAATAAGCTGG
This sequence comes from Haematobia irritans, assembly GCF_050003625.1. Classification (NCBI taxonomy): domain Eukaryota; kingdom Metazoa; phylum Arthropoda; class Insecta; order Diptera; family Muscidae; genus Haematobia; species Haematobia irritans. The sequence continues at coordinate 146,937,964 of NC_134397.1, read as the reverse complement.
GTGTATCGTCTACAACCGTGCATCGAGCCAAAAAACGAGCCGGACTATCGACTTACAAGAAGGTAGTGACTCCAAATCGCGATGATGAACAAAATACGACGGCCAAAGCGCGATTCCGGAGGCTGTACACGACGATGCTGACGAAGTTTGACTGCGTGGTAATGGACGACGAAGCCTACGTCAAAGCCGACTACAAGCAGCTTCCGGGACAGGAGTTTTATACGGCAAAAGGAAGGGGAAAGGTAGCAGATATTTTCAAGCACATAAAACTGTCAAAGTTCGCAAAGAAATATCTGGTTTGGCAAGCCATCTGTACCTGGGGCTTGAAAAGCAGCATTTTCATAGCTTCCGGGACTGTCAACCAAGAAATTTACGCGAAAGAGTGTTTGAATAAACGTCTGCTGCCTTTCCTGAAGAAACACGGTTGTTCCGTACTGTTTTGGCCGGATTTGGCATCTTGCCATCACGGTAAAAAGGCCATGGAGTGGTACGCCGCCAACAACGTGCAGGTGGTTCCCAAGGACAAGAACCCTCCCAACACGCCAGAGCTCCGCCCAATTGATAAATACTGGGCTATTGTCAAGCGGAACCTAAAGAAGACCAAAAACAACTGCTAAGGACGAGCAGCAGTTCAAGGCAAACTGGCGAAGAAGGTGGCTGTACAAAATCTGATGGCAGGTGTCAAGCGTGAGGCCCGGCAATTCGGATTTGGAAAAGCGAAAGCCTCACTGAATATTTTTCCTGAATTTTATACAAATTGAACTTGAAAAAGAAATTTAATTTGATTTTTTAAATAAACGATTTCACCGATTTACACGCGTTTTCCCTTGACCAAATTTTGACCGTATCACCCTTTATCAGGCTAACTTAGACTATTCAGTCCATTGTGATACGACAGTGGTGAACTTCTCTCTTGTCACTGAGTACTGCCCGATTCCATGTTAAGCTCAATGACAAGGGACATCCTTTTTATAGCCGAGTCCGAACGGCGTTCCACATTGCAGTGAAACCACTTAGAGAAGCTTTGAAACTTCCAAGCCACAACTTCTAAAGCGATGCAAAGGATCCAAAAATGGAGTACTTCCGCCCTATGTCAAGCCCATGTAAAATTCATTGGAGATGATCCAAGTTTGCACTACTTCCGGATCATAATTTGGAGATCCAAACTACTTTTTTGGAAGCTTTTTTTTTGCTGGGTAGATATAGGGACAATCCAAGAATTGTATGAGTAACTTACTTGGGGGACCTCATTGAAAAAGCGAGCAAGATTAAAATTGAGAACGTTTTTAAAAACTTAACATCATGCTTGTCACTAAAATTATAAGCGAATTCAACTCGTAATCGTTAATATGTTCGTGAGCGTATTTTTCCGAAAGCCGTTACTCACGCACACTCACGAAGAGATTATTTTCGTGACTCGCGTGACTCACGACTCTCACCTGAGACACGACAATTTTTGTGAGTCACGACAATTTCGATTCACGTGCACACCTCTACACTGAAAGAATAGTTTTCTTTTCTGAGGAACGAACTTTTAGAAAAGCAAAGTTTTATTTTGACGCTAATAATTGTCTTTAAAAACAAATAAAAAAGTTTAGAGACAATCGTTGTCTCGATTATCATAAATCTAAAAAAAAAAAAATACTTAATAAGAAAGGGGAATTTTTTTTGTCTAAAATTTCGTTCCGGAGGAAAGTATTTGTTCTTTGGACGTAGTCTTGAAAAAATATTTCTATGCTTAACAAACGGAATGACAAAGTTAGTTTGCCCCCCATCCTATGGTTGAAGTTATAAAAAATAATAAAATATAAAATAAAATCATCATCAACACAGCTAAACAGCCAACAAATAAACATAAACACCAAACAAAAAAACCTATAAACATACCGACATTCAAACTCTATACAGATGAGGAGGCAACGAAGCAGACAGTCAGTCAGTTCGTAAATAAAACACTAAATGAAAAACAAGTAATAAAACAAGAAAAGAAAAAGCTTAAGGGTAAGCCGATAATATAATACCCTACACAGAAAAAACATCACCAAAATAATTCCAATTAAAAAGTTGATTGAAGCTGCAAACCTATACAATTAAAAAATTAATTGATGCAGTTAACTTTTTAATCAAACTAGAATCATTAAGTAAATGATTGAAATATTTTAAATTTTTAATAAAAAATGATACAATAACTTTTTAATCAAATTAGTCAGTTAAAAAAATTTTGGAAAATTTTTAATAAAAAATTTATTTGAAACAATCAACTTTCTAATCAACCTGAAAACCATAAGTCAGTTAAAAAAGTGTTTGAATAATTGAGTTTTGTAATCAAAGTCAATTAAATTTGTAATAAATCAATTAAGAAATTAATTGAAATTTGCTAATGAAATCTATTAATGTTCTAATCAAGATTTTTTTATGCCCAATTAAAAAAGTAATTGATGCTATCATTTTCGTGATTGAAGACATTTCAATTAAAAAAATAATTGCATCAACTAATTTCGTGATTGAATCAGGAAATTTTTTCTGTGTACGAGAGTGATCCAATAGGTATTTAGCATAAAAAAGTTGAATCGTTTTGAATAAGAGCTTCCAAAAAATTAGTTTGGGAATGATCGGGAAGTAGTGCAAACTTGGATCATCTCAAATGAATTTAGGTTAGGTTAGGTTAAAGTGGCAGCCCGATTAAGATTCAGGCTCACTTAGACTATTCAGTCCATTGTGATACCACATTAACTATAAGTACCTATTACATATGGGCACTTCTAGTTTTAACCGCTGAACCTTCTTGATTATTTTTCTTTGTTGAACCAACCATATTGTTCCAAAAACATTAGCAGACTGTTAAGTTAACGTTTTCCAGATCAGTCAGTAATCTGAAGCTATTTGCTCCTAAAAGTTGCTTGCGCAAAAATGCAGGACACTCACACAAGAGGTGTTTAATTGATTCCTTTTCCTCCGCATCATGACAGCTCATACAATAGTCATTATACTTCGCGCCTATAGTTTTTGCAAAATCGCCTATCAGGCAGCGACCCGTTATATCACATATCAGGAGTGATATCTGACGTCTTGAGAAGACCACCCTTATTGCTGAAGTCGCCGTCGCTTTTCGTCAGTCGCCACTAATTGGTATTCCGTTCGTCGATATATTCTGCTATCGAAGAAAATCGGTATTCCTGGTGTCGCTTTTTGTCGCCAACATCGTCGCTTTTGAGACTCTCTCGCTTCTACGAAGGTAAATATTGTTTGACGAACAATAATTTATTAAATAAAGCCCATACATTTTGGTTCAAATTCTAAATTTACCAGCGACGAGTTTAGTGTTTAATTTTTTAAAGAAGTTTTTAAGACTTTATTAATCGAACAATTGAAAAATAAATGTAAAAATGGAAATTTGTAAGAGGTAAAGTGACTAATCTTCAACAATTACAAAAAAATGGGAAAATCAGTATGTATAGCAGTTATGGTCATCACATTCAAATCATAGAAAACACTGTACAATTAAAGTAAACGTGTTGATTTTCAAATCTATTTATGTTTAATAGAAATCCTTCAAGGCCAATGTATTTTATTTAGCACCAAACTTAGGTAACAATTGTGTCGAACTTTGAATCATCCTTGGACACATAATGTCAACGTCCTTCCAATTGTATATGCCGGATGTTGTTATTGTCCTAATGTAGATATCTAAATCATTTCCCGAGTCAAATTTATCATTTTTTTGATTTTCCAAGTCAACATTGGATTACAAACAAATAGCATTTTAAACACAAATAATTAAAATTCAGTTTTGCACATCTGCTGACTGTTTTCTTTCAAGATGATCCGTGTGCCAATGCTCTCAGCGTCGTCGCCATTTTTGTAGTTTTGGAAGCTTTAACTGTCCTCGAATATATATCCACATTTTTTCCGCGTCAAATTAAATATTTTTTCTTAATTTTCCGACTTAGAAATAAAAATATTTTAAACCGGAAACATTAAAATTATTTTTTGCACATCAGCTGATTGTTTTCTAGTGATATCGGCCTTTTATTACCGAGTATTGTAATTGGTACAAAAAGTAATTGTCGTCGTCGCCGTCGCCACTTCGCAGGAATACCAAATGAATGACGAGACGACTTAATAGCGACAGACGACAAAAAGCGACGGCGAGAGCGTGGGCGACTTCAGGAATAAGGGTGCTAGTATGCGGATTAAGTTTAAATGGGGCCATATACGCTTGGTGTCGTTACAACCCTTGCAATTATCCCATCGAACATTTGCCATCATAACAGCCTTCTCACGCAGAAAGAGCCAGTCACCCATATTAGGTGAATATTTTGCTGCTCAGCCATCTCGTTGAGAGATTTCCGGCAGTCGATGCAGTTTTCGAGTTAAGGAACACAGAGTCCATTGGAACATTACTTCTCAGCAGGGTTGGCCTGTCACAAACTGTGACTTTTGCTACATACATTTGCGACGGTATAATATGTATGTCGCAAAAGTCGTAAACCTACTGTAGAAAACCAAATTTTGAATAGAAGAAATCCTGAACATTTTTTAATTTAGTTTGACAGTATTCGCTGTGAGTTTCTGCAGAAATTTGTGAAAGTTTTCCCATGGTCAAGCCTATTTTCTTAGGTGGTATCGAAATTCCTGTTGGTGAGTGTGCAAAATACCTTGGGGTTATATTGGACAGGAGACTGAACTTAAAGCTAAGAAAGGACGAGAAAATCCACGGTTACCCTGTACTCGTGCAAAAGGCAATAGGGAAAATGTGGGGACTAAAACCGAAAATTGTGAACATTCCTAAGAATTGAAACTTCTTCGCACATACCATCGTCTTGGATATCATCGAATTCGCTGCCTAGCTGACGCGACTAAAATATTTTCAGTTTGCGACTTTTGTTACTTTTTCTACATTTACGACGCGTATGTGACGTTTACGACGTTTACAACTTTGCGACAGTCGCAAACCTAAAAAAGTTTGATACAGACCATCTCTGCTTCTCAGTCAATCCGCCACCTCTCTCATTGCCAATACTTCAGCCTGAAAAACACTACAGTGATTAGGTAATTTTTTTGCTATTCGAATCTTTAGAATACAATCCGAAACCCACTTGTCCCTCCAATTTGGAGCCCTGAAGTCTGTGTGCACCACGCCTCACTGTTGGGAATTAAAGTATCAAACTTTTTGTCGAAAAGTGGTTTCGCCAGGATCCTGGTTAAAGGGCAGCCCGATTTATTGTTAGGCTCACTTAGACTATTCAGTACATTGAGCATCTCAGAATCCTGGAATGCTTTTAAAGTGAAATGTTTGTGGACCAAATTTCATTTTTTTGCTGGGTGGTGATTTATTTTTCATTAGGTCCAACGACCTTCAATCTTTTTTTAACCGTCTGCATAAATATGGAGATATTTAATTTTTGATCATACAAGAATTCGTTCTGAAAATATCACCCTCTTATAAAAATAATCGATTAGAAATGCGGTGTTACTAATTTTATTTAAACCCTTATTGCATTCCTATTTTCGAAAGAGAAAAATTTTGCTGGGATAGTATTCACTGTCATAAATATAAATAGCACCCCCCCTTTTATTTGATGTTTCCTGCTGGCTCATCCAACCATATAACGTGTCGGACACACGAACACCGTTTGTAGCGATCTAAAGGAATACAAAAACAAAACAAAAACGAGGTAACAATCAAAGCGTTCGTATTTAGAGTGCACTCAACAGAAATCAGTTATTGTGGTCTTCGTTGTCGGTCGATGTCATTCATAAAAGTGCTTTTGGTTCGAACGGATACGGTTACTTATAAACAACGCCATCGTCTTTTCCCCATCTCTCTCTCGAAAAAACCCCCCTTGATGACAAACACACACATCATACATCACTCCCCCTAACATACACGACGATTCAAAGCGATCAACACAAAAACACACAGTCGTGCTATAAACAACAACAAACAAACCTAAGATGATAAAACAAACCACCACCACCATTGACACTGTGCACGAGTGAATTTGGCTGATTGAACCGAAGTGAACTAAAACTCTAAACTTGTTGGTTGGCTTAAACGGACTCTGAAGACTCTGACACCACATAGATATTACCGCGGCTCAAAAGAAAAATAAAGTTTATTGTTGTTTGTAACCGTGTTCTTCTCTCTGGGTTTTTTGTTTTTGTGGTGGCTGGGATATTGTCTGGAAAAAAACTTTTCTTTCAAACTAAACAAAGAAGACATACACAGGACGGACGGACGGACAAACAGACAACAAAAATAAAAAAAACAAATATTGCATGAAGTGAACTTTAGACTCCTCCAAACTTTGAACACGATCGACCCGACAACGAAGACTAACTGCTACTAAGACTGAGGAGACGTCGTCTGTCGGCCGTTTCGCGCCGACCAAGTTCTTTATTACAAATTCGGAAACGAAAACATTAGTGTTTAATGGCAATTGCTAACCAATGGTTGGGAAAAACGAATCAAAATCAAAACCATCTCGTCGTCGCATCGTTATCATAAACACCGAAGAACAACAACATTAGTGCTTGTCTGTCATTGTCTTGCAGAAAACTAAAGAAGCAACAACAAGAGGCGTTTAACATCAACACTACCATTTGACAATGGTTAAGTTGATCGATCAGCTGAAAACCTAGACACAAGCAATAACAACAATAATAACGGCAAATGTGAAACATAATTTCAAACGGAACGGGTAAACCAAATTCGTATTGAAAAATTATATGAAATTAATTTTAAATAAAAATCGCAAAAAATGTTAAACAATATTCTGAAATAATATAATTAGTGGCTCAAAAAAAAAAAAAAAAAAACACAATAAAGAAAGGCAGAAAAGTGACATTTTTACGATCAAGTGAAGTTGTGAAGTGTGAAAAGTGGCTAATTAGCAAAAATTTTTCCTGTTGGACATCTCTCTCTCTAAATAATTGCATCAACATTTTTCCTATATCCGGCAAGTTAGAGGTAAGTATATGCAAACTATCGAAATAATTCCCCAGTCTTTTGGTAACACACAACATCACAAAAAAATAGGATTTGATTTGTCAAAGATTTGTGCACAGTGGGACATAATTGAGATAAAATAAAGGTACTTTCGAAGAATTGTTGGTACAATTAATTATAGTATAATACGGCGTCGAGAGCCGTGGTGCAAATGTTGATTAGTTCAATTCGCTAGTGATACAAAAGTCAAAAAATTCCAAAACGTTTTGTTCAAAAAGTCGAAGTCGATTATTTGTTATCTTCAAAATGGACTAATCGAGGTTTTGAAATTGTTAAAACCCGACTCACACTCCAAAAAAAGTGAATCCACTATTTCACTAAAAGTAATTTAACATTATTTTATTTCATGGAATTATTATGTTTGGAGAAAGTTTCCTTTACTCTAATAATTTTTTGCGTACACACAAAAATTTTTTTTCTGATTCAATCACGAAATTAATTGATCCAATTTATTTTTAATTGAAATATCTTCAATCACAGAAATGATAGTATCAATTAAAAAATTAATTGAAGGTCAATTAAAAAGTTAATTGATCCAATTAACAAATTAATTGATACTATTATTTTTGTGATTGATTTTTGTTTCAATTAAAAAATTTGTTGAATCTATTAAATTTTTAATTGAATATTTTTTAAAACTCAATTAAAATTTTAATTGGAAAATTTTTCGTGAAATTTTTTTGTGTGTACGCCAGTTAAATGAACTAAAAAACGATAAAAAAATTATACACAAATAGTTAGTAGTCCATTGCAATTTATATAATTTGGCTATGTGGCTTCAAATTACACAATGAAAATAAAAATAAGTAAAAAAGATTTACTAAATTCATACTTCTCACAAAATAGTTCATTATTTCTTTAAATTTGTAAAGTTTATTACAAATGCGTACGTCTTAGTATGGCACTAAGACGTTCTTGCAATTTTGCAATCTAATTTTCTTCTTCAAACTACAAAATTTTATTCAACAAGTGAAAAAAATTAATTATGTCTAATAAATTTTCTTGAATTTGCCAAAAAATATTTACTTATTTTTGTGATATCGGCGTGATGTCAGCATTTATAATCTAAATTTTCCAAAATGAACTAAAATTTTTCTTACTGGTGGGTTCACTGTTTTTTTGGGTGCATATCAACTTATCGACTTCTGATGTTTGTCAAAATCGATTAATCGAACTTAAACAAAAAAGTCCAATTGGTGTTGAAAGGGGAATGTGATGTAACGGTTGGCTGATAAGTCCCCGGTCTAACAAAGAAAAACACATTTTTTTGTCAAATTCGTTTTTATTATCCAATATAGTTCCCTTCAAGAGCGATACAACGATTATAACGACCTTCCAATTTTTTGATATCATTTTGGTAGTACTCCTTCGGTTTTGCCTCAGAATAGGCCACAGTTTCGACGATCACCTCTTCATTGCAGCCAAATTTTTTCCCTTTGAACATCCTTTTGAGGTCTGAGAACAAGAAAAAATCGCTGGGGCCAGATCTGGAGAATACGGTGGGTGGGGAAGCAATTCGAAGCCCAATTCATGAATTTTTGCCATCGTTCTCAATGACTTGTGGCACGGTGCGTTGTCTTTGTGGAACAACACTTTTTTCTTCTTCATATGGGGCCGTTTTGCCGCGATTTCGACCTTCAAACGCTCCAATAACGCCATATAATAGTCACTGTTGATGGTTTCTCCCTTCTCAAGATAATCGATAAAAATTATTCTATGCGCATCCCAAAAAACAGAGGCCATTACTTTGCCAGCGGACTTTTGAAAAACTCGGGTGTATTACTAGGTGTATTACAGCTGCAAACACCGCTCAGAATCATCAACACGTTGTTGTTTTTGGTCAAATGTGAGCTCGCGCGGCACCCATTTTGCACAGAGCTTCCGCATATCCAAATATTGATTAATTATGTGACCAACACGTTCCTTTGATATCTTTAAGGCCTCTGCTATCTCGATCAACTTCATTTTACGTCATTCAAAATCATTTTGTGGATTTTTTGGATGTTTTCGTCGGTAACCACATCTTTTGGGCGTCCACTGCGTTCACCGTCCTCCGTGCTCATTTCACCACGCTTGAATTTTGCATACCAATCAATTATTGTTGATTTCCTTGGTGCAGAGTCCGGATACTCATTATCAAGCCACCGTATTTTTTCCCTTCAGAAAGCAGTATTTTATCAAAACAAGAAATTCCTTTTTTTCCCATTTTTTTTACAATAACAAAAGTTGCTTCACAAAAGACGCTCTATCTCACAAACTAATTGACTTACAGACGTCAAATTTTGACACGAATCATTTGAAGGTTGGTACTATATAAAAATAATATGCATTTAATACTAGCGACGCCATCTATGTTTCAGACCGGGGACTTATCAGCCAACCTGTTATGTGTCTCTCTTTATTCTAAAAGTTCACTAGTCGAATGTCGCGATTTTAAGACTCAACTTTTCAACAATCGTAAAAGTCGAAAGTCAAAAAGTGAGTTTTCCATAATTTTAATAATAAAAGTATATAACCCATGTTCTTCATTTCATTTTAGAGAACATTCCGATTGTTAAGGTGGTCTTCAATTCGAATTAGAGAAAAAATTCTCTAAATATTTTATAGTAAACACAAGTAATCTTTTGATTCTCCATACAATGTAACGAATACGAACAATTTTTCTAGCGAGTGTTTCTGAGTGCTTCAACGCTTATCTCACATAGCGCTCTGATTCTCACTGTACTCAAAATCAAAATTAGTTTATAATTGAAGAATTTGTATTTTTAGTGCATACATTCAAAATTAATTTAAACATTAATTTCATAAAATCAGTTATGTTTTTCTTCACTTCAAGGACAATCTGCTTTGCTGCAAAGACACCAAAGATTTTAACCCTCTTTAGCGATTCAATAAGATACATATCGGATCTTTTATTGCTCCACCAAGGACACACAATCACCGCAGGTCATCACTGAAATGAGTTTGCCTACACAGAAAAATATCAACAAAATATATCTAATTAAAAAGTCGGTTGAAGTTGAAAATTTTTTTCAATTAAAAAATTAATTGATACAATTAAATTTTTTAATCAAAGACTAAGTCAGGTAAAAAAGTGATGGTCATTTTTTTTTTCAATTTTTAATTAAAAATTTATTTCAAACAATCAATTGTTAATCAAACCAAAAGCACTAAGTCAATTCAGAAAGTAATAGAAATTAGTTACCTTTTTTAATTAATAAAAATTTAATAGACTTTTGCAATCAACATCAATTAAATTTTTAATTGAATCAATTAAAAAATTAATTTAAATTTGTTAATGAAAACAAATAATTTTTTAATCAAGTATTTTTTTATGCCCTATTAAAACTGTGATTGACAATTTTTCAGAATTATTAAAGTCAAGTTGATCTTAGTCAAACAAAATTTTCTTTCATATAAAGATACCCGTTTTAGTAAATAAGGACAATACGACGTCATTGAATAAATTATTGGCATTTGAATAAGGAAAACAACTTCATGTCAGAGAGCATTTCTTCCAGGCCCCGTTGGCTCAAGTTTTGACGAAATTTTATCTATCAATGTATTAATCTATTTTTTCCTCATTTTGTCCCACTGTACATCAGCATACAACGACTAACTAATCTCATTAGCTAAGAAAAACTTACACTCACGTAAAAAAAAAACTTTTCACTTCACGGTTACAGATTGATTATGAGCATGAACACAATGACCGCTCATGAACCCATAAACTATCTGGACAGCATCCTTAACGAAGAGGAGAAACGTTGCGAGTACAGTCACCAATGGCGGAATTTCACAATATCACGTTCAGGTCGCTTCAAATCCAAAAACAAACATCGCAATGTGGTCGATGGGAAAATGTTCGATCGTTCTTCGACCACGGCTTCAACGACAAATGCAACGACATCTTCATCATGCGGCATTGGAGCAACATCAACGTCAACAACATCCTCCTTTGATAAGGACAAAAAGGTAAGTGGGTTAGAATTTGTGATTGGTTGCCTAGGGGCAAATCGTCATAAAAGTTCGATATCTATCCATCCATCTATCTGCTGAATGTCATGTTGTTCGAGCTATCGGCCTGCTAATCAAACAATAGCCGATATGACCGCAGCTGGGAACTAGAGTTGAAAAAAATCAGACAAAGCCACAAGAACACCGTCATTAACAATGGCCAGAGATAGATAGATTATAATGGTTTATTGTTAATTTTAGGTTAACGAAATTAACCAATTTTGTTGTTATTGTTTATTGATCTATATTCAAATCATCTGAACAGTCATTATATAAAACAAAATTTTCGATGACTTGTTTGATCATGTTTTGTTTTTGTTTTTGTTTTCGTTTTTTTTTTATTTGCTTGCTTCAAGAAGGTATTGAATTAGTGAAATAAATGTACGTGAGCTTCAACATATTCACTGTGATGATCAATTGAATAGAGACACTCGAAGGGTGCATCTCCACAGTGGCAGAACTTTTGTTGCGAACAATCAATGACATAAACTAAGTTTACGTACCGATCAAGTGGGTCGAGTCAAATTGAGTTGATTGGTCGTTCATAAATCCATTTTTTGTTTCAAATAGGTTAAAAACAGAGTAAGAATTGAGAAAATGGTACAAATTATTTAAATGTTGTCGAAAGAAATGCTAAATAGAATCCATTAAAAATCATAAAAAAATTGTAAATTATTTCTTTTGCAAAATATTACAAAATGTTTTAATTCACAACCGAATCACAATGGACTGAATAGTCTAAGTGAGCCAAGTGGTGCAAATTCAGTGCAACGGCTGGCGGACATCTGTCCTATGACAAGCGAATGTTAAATTCATCGCTTCTGCGCCAATTTTGCATCCCTTCCGAATCCAAAAAGAGCATTTTCACTAGTTTTTTGGCGATGCTTTTTTTGCTGGGTAGTTTAAGAGCAAATAAATCCGTGATGATCAATTGAATAGAGGCACTCGAAGGGTTCATCTCCACATTAGGTTAGGTTAGGTTAGGTGGCAGCCCGATGTATCAGGCTCACTTAGACTATTCAGTCCATTGTGATACCACAGTGGTGAACTTCTCTCTTATCACTGAGTGCTGCCCGATTCCATGTTAAGCTCAATGATAAGGGACCTCCTTTTTATAGCCGAGTCCGAACGGCGTTCCACATTGCAGTGAAACCACTTAGAGAAGCTTTGAAACCCTCAGAAATGTCACCAGCATTACTGAGGTGGGATTATCCACTGCTGAAAAACTTTTTGGTGTTCGGTCGAAGCAGGAATCGAACCCACGACCTTGTGTATGCAAGGCGGGCATGCTAACCATTGCACCACGGTGGCTCCCATCTCCACAGTAGCAGAACTTTTGTTGCGAACAATGAATATCATAAACTAATGGTGTTTTCTTTTCTGAAAAAAGTGCTTTGCCGTCATTTTGTCTGTACAGAATGCGCATTTTTAAAATGTTACCAGCAACCTAAAAAAATGCTATCATTTCAGCGGGCAGAAAAGAATTCAAAGAAGGAAACAGGGCAATCGCAGCACTCTCGTTTGTTGGCAGTGCTGAAAATGCCCGTAATTTGTCTCTATGCGTGGCACTATTTTCACAACAGAATTCGAAGCCTTTTCGCACTTTTGCCTGTTTTTTTAGAAAAGAACCTAAAAAGTACATTTTCCGGGCAAAATGCGAAAAAAGTGCACATTTTTTACAAGAAAAGAAAACGCCATAAGTTTACGTACCGATCTAGTGGCTTGAATCAAATTGAGTTTATTGGTCCTTCAATGAAACATTTTTGGCGATTAGTTTTTGTGAAGTCCAAATATGTTTAGAGAAATTTTAGACAAATCTTTTATGTTAAGTTTGTTTCTTTGAAACTAAATATCGTTCGTTGGGAACGAACTAACAAAAGTTCGTCAGGAACGAAATTTTAGATATTCCCCTTTAATGGAAAGTAGTTTAAGAGCAAATAAATCTGAATTGACAACAAATATATCTTGTTTTGAACCAATACTTACATGTACCGAACTTCAAACGGCTCGGATGAAAAAGCACTCAGAGAATGCTCGAGAAACTGAATCTGAAGATTAGTTTATATAGGTTTATATGTAATTATAGGCTATATCTATATATGGGTCCATATATAGTAATATAAGTTGGAGTACATTGGGGGCAAAATTTCTAGCGGATTAGATGAAAATTGAGTTGGGATTCGTAAAGCATTTAGGCTCATCGCTTGATACAAGGGTATCACTAGAGCAATTTACTATCGTGTAGTATATTCCAGTAATCGGCTACTATCGAAATTTTAACCAGACCGTACTCTTCTTCGACGAGTGTCGAGTCTTAAAATGGTCATTTGATCCACATATTTTGGTCCGAATTGCAGAATTGAAGGAAAGGCGTCCTCAAATGGCGAAGAAAACGGTGTTCTAGAGCGCTGGCTCACACCTTTTCAAGTTTATAAAATTGGTCTATGAAATACTCTCCCTGCACAGAAAAAAAATCACGAAAATGTTTCCAATTAAAATTTTAATTGAGTTTTATAAAAATATTCAATTAAAAATTTAATTGATTCAATAAATTTTTTAATTGAAACAAAAATCAAACAAAAAATTTATAGTATCAATTAATTTTTTAATTGGATCAATTAATTTTTAGTTGACATTCAATTAATTTTTTAATTCATACTATCATTTCTGTGATTATTTTTTTAATTGAAATGTCTTTCAATTAAAAAAATAATTGGATCAATTAATTTCGTGATTGAATCAGAAAAAAAAATGCGTGTGTGCGAGATCTTTTTGTTTCCAAACTGAAAAAAAAAACAATCAATCAGGCACAAATATCAATCGAATGAAGAGGTCATCGACGTTACCCTGGGTCACATTGTGCACATTGTGTGTTCCATGGAACAGAGAATAAATTTGATTTTGGAGAAAATCGGTTCAGTTTTAGATATAGCTCCCATACATATCTTTCGCCCGATATCTACTAATATGGCCCCAAAAGCCAGAATTTCAGCCTAATTTACTTTAAATAACAAGGAGTGCAATTGACAGTCTTGTAAAGTGTGCCAAATTTGGTTGAAATCGGTTCAGATTTAGATAGCTTCCATATATATCTTTGGACCGATATGCACTTATATAGACTCAGAAGCCAGAGTACTGCTCTAATTTGCACAGGGAGTTGAATTAACATTGTAACTATGCATGCTAAATTTGATTGAAATTGGTTCAGATTTAGATATAGCTCCTATATATATCTTTCGCCCGATTTACACTCATATGACCACAGAGGTCAAAGTTGTAATCCGATTTACATGAAATTTTGCACAGGGAGTAGAAATAACATTGTTGCTATGCATACCAAATTTGAAATCGGTTCAGATTTAGATATAGCTCCCATATATGTGTTTTTCTTATTTCGGCATAAATGGCCAGATATGAATGTATGTATGGGAGAACAGAAACCTTTATATATAGCACCCAACACATTTGACGGATTTGATATGGTATCGAAAATGTGGATCTACAAAATGGTGCAGGGTATAATTATATAGTCGGCCCCGCCCGACATTAGACTTTCCTTGCTTGTTTATCTTTGAGAAAGAGTTTTCGTTTTTAAAGAACGAAATTTTAGAAGAACGAAGTTTTTTCCCTAACTTATATTCCTTAAAAGCAAATAATAATTATTAGAGACAATTGTAACCTCGCCTGTCATAAATTTGGGTTTATATAATCATAAAGGAAATATACTCAAAAAAGTGAACACTTTACGGCACTAAAGCCAATTTAACTCTATTTTAATTCATGGAATTATTATGTTTTGAGAAAGTTTTCTTGAGGCAATAATGCTCAAATCTTGAACTTCGTATGACACTAAAAATATGTTTGCATTTTGGAACTCCAATTTTTTCCTTCAAACTACGTAGTCAAAAAACATTCTTCTTGAAACATTTTTAATTATTTTTGTGAAATAAAATTTAGTTAAAATATTCCAAAATTAAACTAAATATTCTAAATTTAACCAAAATTTTCCTTCCTGGTAGATTCACTGTTTATTGACTATACTCAAAAAATTCTAGAGAGAAGTATTTTTTTCTTTTTGTATATCTTATTTCATGGGAATTCAAAACTCGCTACGGGGAGATGATGATTTACTGGATTTATGGAATTTTTTTATTAATAGTTTTGTTGCCCCCAAATTTATTCAAAGAGCTATTCCTATACATTTAACGTTCACTGTAGTCATACGTAGACTACTCTTATTAAGTTTATTTCTTTATTTCTTCGGTCTTTGTTATGTGATGTCGGTTTAGATGTGAATTAAAAAGGGAGTTTATGCATATTTATATGGCTTCTGTTAAAAATATACACACATATCTCTACATTCATTCTATAATATGCTAAGTCGAAAATTAAAAATTTCAAGAGAATTTTATATAATCTCTTGAATCATGTCAAACAAAAATTTAAATGCCTTATGTGATAACTTTCAATTGAATGATTTAATTCTTTATTTTTAAATTAAATGGATATCAATTTTGGAATAAAAAATAACAATGCTGCCTAAACTCAATACTGTGTCGACTTAGTGTATAATGCAATGAAGGCATTGATATATATAAGTGTGTATCCGCAAAACTTTTTCGTCTTTTTTTTTGTGGAATAGATATAAATGTTTCCACATTGTGAATATGAAAAAAGTGAGTCATCGTTTTTCTTGAAAAATTAAAAACAAAAAGACAACGCGGAGACATTACTATTATTAACAATATTTACATATATTCATATAAATGCCTTGATGTGCCGTAGAGGTGGGCTTAAGACAGAGAGCTTAGAATTTCATCGAAAACATTTCGCACAATATTTTGCAATGTGTCAACTGAAAGTATTGCTCTGCCGTGACGAATATTCAAATATGGTTTGATCTTGAAATATATTTTTTTTCGTTCCTCCCCCACGGATACTCTTCCGTATAAGTCATGGTGTTCATATGCTATTACAAGATATTAATTAAATAAATATATTGTATATGCATATATGTACATAGAGTGGAGTAACTCCCAAATACAGAGTTTTAGTGAGCTCATCTTGTGAAACTAATGCAAAAAATTTCCATTCAGTTTTCTAATTGAATAGACAAAAAAAATATTTAAATTAAAAATAGAATAAAACATAATCTCTTGTAGTTACACGCAGATAAGTAGTACGGTCACCTCAAACATGTTTCAAAAGCAAAATATTGTTTTTGACCAGCAAAAATGGAACAGGCTTGATTAGATTTGATGGTAATTCACAAATTTTCTATAGAAATAAAATTTTGACAAAATCTGAATTTGAAAAATAAATTTTTGACAAAATGTTCTATAGAAATAAAATTTTGACAAAATTTTCTATAGAAATAAAATTTTGACAAAATTTTCTATAGAATTAAAATTTTGACAAAATTTTCTATAGAATTAAAATTTTGACAAAATTTTCTATAGAAAGAAAATTTTGACAAAATTTCTATAGAAATAAAATGTTGATAAAATTTTCAATAGACATAAAATTTTGACAAAATGTTCTATATTTTTTGGTAGTGTTTGGTACATTTTTTTCCAAATTTTGGTGGATTATTAGAAATAAAATTTTGACAAAATTTTCTATAGAAATAAAATTTTGACAAAATTTTCTAAGAAACAAAATTGGGACAACATTTTCTATAGAAATAAAATTTTGACAAAATTTTCTATAGAAATTAAATTTTGACAAAATTTTCTATAGAAATAAAATTTTGACAAAATTTTCTATAGAAATAAAATTTTGACAAAATTTTCTATAGAAATAAAATTTTGACAAAATTTTCTATAGAAATAAAATGTTGACAAAATGTTCTCTATATTTTGGTAGTGTTTGGTACAGTTTTCTCCAAATTTTGGTAGATTATTAGGAATAAAATTTTGACAAAATTTTCTATAGAAATAAAATTTTGACAAAATTTTATATAGAAATAAGATTTTGACAAAATTTTCTATAGAAATAAAATGTTGATAAAGTTTTCAATAGACATAAAATGTTGACAAAATGTTCTATATTTTTTGGTAGTGTTTGGTACAATTTTTTTCAAATTTTGGTGGATTATTAGAAATAAAATTTTGACAACATTTTCCATAGAAATAAAATTTTTTCAAAATTTTCTATAGAAATAACATTTTGACAAAATTTTCTATATTTTTGTAGTAGTGTTTGGTACAATTTTCTCCAAATTTTGGTAGATTATTAGAAATAAAATTTTCTCAAAATTTTCTATAGAAATAAAATTTTGACAAAATTTTCAATAGAAATAAAATTTTGACAAAATTTTCTGTATAAATGAAATTTTTACCAAATATTCTATAGAAATAAAATTTTCACAAAATTTTCGATAGAAATAAAATTTTCACAGAATTTTCTATAGAAATAAAAGTTTGACAAAATTCTCTATAGAAATAAAATTTTGACAAAATTTTCTATAGAAATAAAATTTTTACAAAATTTTTTACAGAAATAAAATGTTGACATAATTTTCTATAGAAATACAGTTTTGACATAATTTTTGGTAGTTTTTGGAACAATTTTCTCCAAAGTTTGGTAGATTATTTTTGGCTCGAGTAGCAACCGTGACTACGAAACCTCAAAATGTGTCTTATTTAAGCCATAAATGCAGCAACTGATATATATAAAATGGACAGTGATTTTGGAATAAAAAGTATTTGTGTTCATAGGTTCGTTAAATTTTGACTCAAATCTAAAAAACTATAATTATAATAGAAAATTCATGACAACGTATAAACCCTTATAAAATGACAAGAAAATTTTTTTATCCAAACTAAACTAAACGAACAAATAAAACATTAACTGAAAGTTCCGAAGAAAACAATTAATTTTTTAATCAATATGTTTTATTTCTAATTAATTCTGTTATTGATACTCTCATTTTCGTGATTGAATCAGAATTGTTTGTTTCGATCTCAATATATATGTACCAAAACGCACTCTGTTTATCATCGTACCATAAAAGTACCAAAAATGGTATAATTGCACCATGTTTTGCATCACTAACATAAGATCTTATCTCATTTGGTCTTGCTCGAAATTATTATATTTTCCGTGATTTTGAAGATCCTCCACACACAAAGGATGGTCTTTTATTATTTTTGTGTTTACAATGACTTCTAAAATCAGAATAAATATTTGTATTTGTATCAGGTAAACAATAACATTTTAAATAAGCATCATTATTAATTTAAATACGGATTAATGGAGCGTCCAAACAATCAAAAAATCTAGATATCATCCCAAAATAAGTGATGAACAAAGAAAGTCAATAGAAATCTGCTTACAGTTGATTTAATTAATTAAATCTAATGAAATAAAAGTTCACATGCATGAACACTTCCTAACTATGATATATTCCTCCTCGAAGGCAATACAATTAAATGAACAGTGTTAATTAATATAATATGTCTGTTTTTTATGATTATATCGTGTGCTATTTCTCTACCCCCCTCTTCTTTTCATTGGTGGTAGGTTTATGGATTCAACATTCACCTGAAAGTTAAAATGTATCTGCTTTGTTACTTTTGGACGTTTAGTCAATGTGTTGACGTTTCTAAGCTCTTTAATGGACACTTGATTAGATAAAGTTTTGGACGGATTTGGTTTATTATTTATACACATATACTCATGTGTTCGCTTTCTTGATAGAATTTCGAGAATCGACATAAAGTTTTTCTAGGTTTTTTTTTCATATTTGTTTATTGGAGGGGTTCGATATTGTAGATTTTTTTTTTTGTTAATCGTATGCATTTTTTTGCATGTTGGAGTATCGCGAACATAAAACTGATACTAAAATTAGTCTAAAACCAAGGCGTTTTAAATCTGCAAGGATTTATTGATGGTATTGTTCAAAAGTGCTCTTTTATGGAGAGACTCAATACTCACTTCGCAAGATGTATTTGTATCAAAATCATTTGATTTTTGCAGTTTTAGCATGTAAACTACTCAAAATTCTCAAGAACTAATTGAAAATAGTGCCAATTCATTTCATACTGTAAACAAAAAATATCTATTTTTTCTGATTCAATCACGAAATTAATTGATCCATTTAATTTTTTAATTGAAATTGCTTCCAACACGAAGACGATAGTATCAATCTCTGATTAATTGGAAATTCAAAATATTCTTGATTAATTAATTAATTGATGTTCACAGAACTTTCAATTATTTTTTTTTAATTGGTTCTATTAAAAATTTAATTGCTTTTTCCAGCAAAATGCAATTGATTAAACCCACCACCATACGATGGTAATGGGGACACGATAAGTTTGTCATATGCACGAAATCGTACATAATTCAATAGGTAGTTAATAATTAAGAAAATTAATGTGGTATAACCCTTATGGGGTATAACCCTTATTTTTTAAATCTTCTTCGAATCTGCGTGGCATGGACTCGATTAGGTTCTATACAAAATCTCCGGATATGGCATTCCATGCCATTTCCATTTGTCGGAAAAGTCGTCAAAGTTTTAAAGTTTTCTATAAATATGCATATGATCCTTAGAAGAGTGTCTTTGTTGTTTAACGATAGTTATTTTTGTTGACTTTTTTAATGTATTTAAGTACCAATTACTTCGTGCTTTTTTTGTTGCGACCAAACAATTACTCTGTTTAGTTTTTTTCCAGACTATTTCTTTGTTTTCTTTTAATTTATATTTAGCGTTGGTATAAGGAGTATGTTATCATTTTAAATTAGTTGCTATATTTTAAGAATATGTTAATTTTCCTTAGTTAGTGGGTAATATAATAGAAAGTGTCGAACTCCGCCATCCGCATTACTAATTTGCGCACCCATAAATGGAATCGGTTATCAATAAAATTTTTAATTATCACTCAATGAAAAATTAATTTCATCAGTAATTATTGTGATTGAATCAAAATAAATAAATTAATTTAATAACCTGCCAAAATTTTTTGAATTTGACGGCACTGCTGAGAATCCCCTCCACGTCGAAAACAATCGTATAACATACGACATAAAAAACTCGTCGGAAAAGTGCCGTCACTATTGAGAAGTTGTACCACGCCAAGTTACTACAAAAAAGTTTCTCATCAGTGCAATTATTAGGTGCCTTTTTAGATAAATTTAGAACGACGCCAATAAGAGCCCCTTCAAACAATCAGAAAAAGTGCATTTTAAGATTGTAAAAGAATCATTGTGGTCAAGTAAAACATGATTGTTTAGACGTTTATTAATTTGATTAAACATTTATAAATTCTTATAAATATAACATTTATACCACTATCACAACACATTTAACATAATTTTTTGCATTAATAATGGAATGATGTTGAGTTACATGTTGTAGCGTTTATCAGCCAGTGTTTTTATTCTCGATCGAGGCAGCGTGTCTGGAAAAATATCTGAAAAACAATCACTTTATTCCATTTGGAAAGTCAAAAATTGTTCACCAATATACCTTTCACAATTTTAAGCCGAGTAACAATGTTTTCAGCACTTCATTTCCATTTTTATTTAAAAAAATTATAAGAAGCTAGTTGCGCTTGGTGTTTCACAAAATGTAAAATGGCTATTGTAACAATAGTGATGGCAAAATAATTTCATGTACATTTCATACTTTTTCATACGCTTCCCCCATCACAGTTGGCGATTGTTGCAGTGTCACTTACGAGTCTGTGGTAGCGATGAGGATTATGTTAAATGGAACTTTGAAATGCTGGCAGGGTAATAACAAAAATTTTATACGGCGGCGTGGATTTCGTTGATTACGAGTCTTCACTTGCCGTACTTTTTCACGTGTTGCTGTAGTTAATTTCGACCACCACTACAATGTAACAGGTTGGCTGATAAGTCCCCGGTCTATCAAAGAAAAACACATTTTTTTTGTCAAACTTCCTTTTTATTATTCAACATAGTTCCCTTCAAGAGCGATACAACGATTATAACGACCTTCCAATTTTTTATACCATTTTGGTAGTACTCCTTCGGTTTTGCCTCAAAATAGGCCTCAGTTTCGGCGATCACCTCTTCATTGCAGTCAAATTTTTTCCCTGCGAGCGTCCTTTTGAGATCTGAGAACAAAACAAAGTCGCTGGGGGTAAGATCTGGAGAATACGGTGGGTGGGGAAGCAATTCGAAGCCCAATTCTTGAATTTTTGCCATAGTTCTCAATGACTTGTGGCATGGTGCGTTGTCTTGGTGGAACAACACTTTTTTCTTCTTCATATAGGGCCGTTTTGCCACGATTTCGACTTTCAAACGCTCCAATAACGCCATATAATAGTCACTGTTGATGGTTTTTCCCTTCTCAAGATAATCGATACAAATTATTCCATGCACATACCAAAAAACAGAGGCCATTACTTTGCCAGCGGACTTTTGAGTCTTTCCACGCTTCGGAGACGGTTCACCGGTCGCTGTCCACTCAGCCGACTGTCGATTGGACTCAGGAGTGTAGTGATGGAGCCATGTTTCATCCATTGTCACATATCGACGGAAAAACTCGGGTGTATTACGAGTTAACAGCTGCAAACACCGCTCAGAATCATCAACACGTTGTTGTTTTTGGTCAAATGTGAGCTCGCGCGGCACCCATTTTGCAAGCTCTGTACAAAATGGGTGCCGCGCGAGCTCACATTGAATATCCAAATATTGATGAATGATATGACCAACACGTTCCTTTGATATCTTTAAGGCCTCTGCTCTCTCGATCAACTTCATTTTACGGTCATTCGAAATCATTTTGTGGAGTTTTTTGATGTTTTCGTCGCTAACCACCTTTTTCGGGCGTCCACTGCGTTCACCGTCCTCCGTGCTCATTTCACCACGCTTGAATTTTGCATACGAATCAATTATTGTTGATTTCCCTGGGGCAGAGTCCGGAAACTCATTATCAAGCCAAGTTTTTGCTTCCACCGTATTTTTTCCCTTCAGAAAACAGTAATTTATCAAAACACGAAATTCCTTTTTTTATTTTTTTCACAATAACAAAAGTTGGTTCACAAACGACGCTCTATCTCACAAACTAATTGACTTACAGACGTCAAATTTTGACACGAATCATTTGAAGGTTGGTACTGTATAAAAATAATATGCATTTAATACTAGCGACGCCATCTATGTGTCAGACCGGGGACTTATCAGCCAACCTGTTATTTTGGCAGTGTCTACACTGTTAGAAAAATATGTTTTTCATATGTTCCGATATAAACAAAATGTGTTTCGGGCACGATTTTAAACCACAATATATTTAAGTGCGAACATGTAATGTTCCTAAACTAACACTAAATGTTTGGGACATCTATGTTAATATGTTAGAATATATTATGTTTGGGGCATCAATGTTTCATAAAAATCATATGTGTGAATACAAACATATATAAATTTACAAATTTCGACTAAACATACATATGTTGTGATATTTTATTCAAAGCGACAGAGAGAGTATAGAGAGAAATAGAGATGGAAACCGGGAGAGTTGACGAAAGATATCAATATAACACAGCAAAAGAGTCAAAAGAGAACAATTTCTGAGAAACCGCTTGTATGTTGTTTCGGAAAACTGTTTTATGATAAGGCCAAAAATTTGATATGTTTAAGTCTAAATATTATTTAATTTGAATAAAGAGAATATACATTCTGAACCAAGAGAATAGACATTTGAAAAACAAACAGCTTATGTTTTCGCCTTGAGAGCAGCATTTTATGTATGTGTGGACATGTGTTTTGTTTATCATTTTGGCATTATGGGCACAATTTTTTTCTTGGTTCGTTAAAAGAAATCAGGGGTCTTCATAAAAATAACGAAAGGGCACTATACTCTTTTTAGAGTTGGGACAGTAAAATGAAATAAGGAGGAAATAGTGAAAAATTACACAGTAAAATGTAAAAAAACAAACTTTAGTTCCTCTTTATTAAAAAGTAGTCCACGAGGAGTTGACGGACACCATCAAATATAAAAGCAGGCATTAAGTTCGAGTTTTACAGCTAAAACAATTTAAAAAGTTTATTTCCTTTAAAATGAATTATTAAAGAAAAATAAAAGGAATTTTAGAGCGATGGTGTTAAATGCTAGTAGGTTAGGTTAGGTTAGGTTATGTGGCAGACCGATGTATCAGGCTCACTTAGACTATTCAGTCCATTGTGATACCACAGTGGTGAACTTCTCTCTTATCACTGAGTGCTGCCCGATTCCATGTTAAGCTCAATGACAAGGGACCTCCTTTTTATAGCCGAGTCCGAACGGCGTTCCACATTCCAGTGAAACCACTTAGAGAAGCTTTGAAACCCTCAGAAATGTCACCAGCATTACTGAGGTGGGATAATCCACCGCTGAAAAACTTTTTGGTGTTCGGTCGTAGCAGGAATCGAACCCACGACCTTGTGAATGCAAGGCGGGCATGCTAACCATTGCACCACGGTGGCTCCCTTAAATGCTAGTAAAAAAACTGTTCACTCCTAAATAAATTTATGTTTATATTATAAAATTATGTATGTATGTTTATACTCGACTCCACGTTCTTCTTTTGTTAGTTTTTGAATTCCTTCCAAATTTTAAAGTTTTGTACAAAAAACAGTTTTTTATTACAATATTGTTATTTTTGCAATAAAAAATAATATTTTATCCAAAAATCAGTCAATTTCGTTTATATCAAGCACTGTTACTGACTATAAATCTTTAATAACACACATTTCGAAGTTTCATTTAAAAAAAATTAATATAGTATAAATATAAATGTGTAAATTAAAAAAAAAAAAAAAACAAAAAAAATGTTCGGTCGGAGCAGGGATTGAACCCACGACCCTTTGCATGCAAGGCAGACATGCTAACCACTGCTCCACGTGGCAAACAAATGTATGTTTCTGTTAAATAATGTTATGTTTGCATGGGCTCGTGGGCGCTGCAAACTATGCTATATAAATGTAACTTAAAACGATAATTATCTACTGGTGACTATAACAGCTACGTAGCCCAGTGGATAGTGTGTTGGCTTACAAACTGTATGGTCCTCGGTTCGATTCTCCGTGCAGGCGAAAGGTAAAATTTAAAAAATTTATAAAAGTGAATAATTTCTTCAACATTATTTGTATTACAGAGAAAGGTTCCAATAACTAAAAAATTTCGTGGAAGTGAAAATTACGAGTATGTTAGGGAATGAGCACAATCGTGTTTGGGAAAAATTCTTCCAAGCATATAATATTTTTGGCTCAAAATGCTTCCAAACATATAATATGTTCACATAAAACAAACATATTAATGTTTCGGCAGTATGCAATAATATATGTGCTTCCTGCAAAATATATTTGGAACATATGTTAAAGAAGCGATTTTTTTTGAGGGTGTACCAGTGTGAATATAACGATTTGTGGTCATATGCAAACACATTTTGTGCACTTCGAGGTGTTTGAACTCGTGAATTTGTGATTTTCCACTCAGCAATCAAACTATTACGCTTGAACTCCATCACGAATATCTGTATTTTCCAATTAACTCAGACGCAAATGCCTTTGGTGGTTTGTAAATGAGTGTATATAACAAATATCATATATACCTGAAAATTTGACAAATATACCGCAGTAAAACTGGTTACACTTCGTGTCAACTACCTTTTGTATTTAGGTGTATAAGATAAATTACTAGATAAGCATTAGTAAACCTGCCAGAAAAATACGCCCCTAATATACTTGGTGGGGGTGTTGATTTGGTCATATAGTGTAATTCACATATATAAACGTTGTTTTTTTTATTCTTAGAATCGCTATCACAGTGACTCTTGTTGTTCCTATAAAAAAAAAAACATAAAATTTTATGTCAGATTCTTCGATATCAGCTAATTGCATTTCCTTCCATCAGTACGGTTTGTATTTGTTTTCAGAATGGTTTTGAAATACTCTATTATCAGAAACCATATCGCAATTTGAACTCTTTTTTTCAGTTCGGCGTACTTTTATATCCGAAATATGAACAATAGGGAAGAAAAGAACATTTAAGTTGAATGTCACGTTGAAATCAGTGTGTTTTCTTCAAGAAGAAAAAAAAAATAATAAAAAAGTAATGCATAATGGGTAGTTTGTTGTTATCGGGGAAGGAAAACCTCAGTCCTCGTTACTTCGCTCGGCTACACACAGAACATTTTTTTTCTGATTCAATCACGAAATTAATTGGAAATTAAAAATATTATATTTATAGGATTAAACAAAATTAATTTAATTCTTCGGGGCTTTCAATTATTCTTTTTAATTGGTTGATTTAACTGATTTTTGCAGTACAAATTTATTTTTTAAATGGGATAATAATTTATTTATTGCATTAACATATTATTTATTTATTAATAAATAATATTATAGCATTTTTCAATAATTTTTTTATATTATACTGTATTTATTTAGAATTATATATTTTTTCCATTATATGATTAATTATACCCTCCATCATAGGATGGGGGTATATTAACTTTGTCATTCCGTTTGTAACACATCGAAATATTGCTCTAAGACCCCATAAAGTATATATATTCTGGGTCGTGGTGAAATTCTGAGTCGATCTAAGCATGTCCGTCCGTCCGCCCGTCCGTCCGTCCGTCCGTCTGTTGAAATCACGCTAACTTCCGAACGAAACAAGCTATCGACTTGAAACTTGGCACAAGTAGTTGTTATCGATGTAGGTCGGATGGTATTGAAAATGGGCCATATCGGTCCACTTTTACGTATAGCCCCCATATAAAGGGACCCTCAGATTTGGCTTGTGGAGCCTCTAACAGAAGCATATTTCATCCGATCCGGCTGAAATTTGGTATATGGTGTTGGTATATGGTCTCTAACAACCATGCAAAAATTGGTCCACATCGGTCCATAATTGTATATAGTCCCCATATAAACCGATCTCCAGATTTGGCTTGCGGACCCTAAAAGAGAAGCAAATTTCATCCGATCCGGCTGAAATTTGGTACATAGTGTTGGTATATGGTATCTAACAACCATGCAAAAATTGGTTCACATCGGTCTATAATTATATATAGCCCCCATATAAACCGATCCCCAGATTTGGCTTGCGGAGCCTCAAAGAGAAAAAAATTTCATCCGATCTGGCTGAAATTTGGTACATGATGTTGGTATATGGTCTCTAACAACCATGCAAAAATTGGTCCATATCGGTCCTTAATTATATATAGCCCACATATAAACCGATCCCCAGATTTGGCTTGTGGAGCCTCTAAGAGAAGCATATTTCATCCGATCCGGCTGAAATTTGGTACATGGTGTTTGTATATGGTCTCTAACAACCATGCAAAAATTGGTCCACATCGGTCCATAATTATATATAGCCCCCATAAAAACCGATCCCCAGATTTGGCTTGCGGAGCCTCAAAGAGAAGCAAATTTCATCCGATCTTGCTGAAATTTGGTACATGGTGTTGGTATATGGTGTCTAATAACAATGCAAAAATTGGTCCACATCGGTCCATAATTATATATAGCCCCCATAAAAACCGTTCTCCAGATTTGACCTCCGGAGCCTCTTGGTGTTAGTGTGTGAACATGGTGTTAGTATGTGATCTTTAACAACCGTGCCAGTTCATAATTATATATAGCCCCCATATATCGGTTCATAATCATGGTTGCCACTAGAGCCAAAAATAATCTACCAAAATTTTATTTATATAGAAAATTTTGTCAAAATTTTATTTCTATAGAAAATTTTGTCAAAATTTTATTTCTAGAGAAATTTTTATTCGGTTCATAATAAAATTTTCATCATTGTCAAAATTTTATTTCTATAGAAAATTTTGTTCAAATTTTATTCGGTTCATAATCATGGTTGCCACTCGAGCCAAAAATAATCTACCAAGATTTTGTTTCTATAGAAAATTTTGTCAAAAGTTTATTTCTATAGAAAATTTTGTTAAAATTTTATTTCTGTAGAAATTTTTGTCAAAATTTTCTTTCTATAGAAAATTTTGTCAAAATTTTTATTTCTGTAGAAAATTTTGTGAAAAATTTTTTTCTATAGAAAATTTTGTTAAAATTTTATTTCTGTAGAAAATTTTGTCAAAATTTTATGTCTACTTTGTCAAACTGAATTATATACGTATTGGATCGATCTTTTTTGATTTAATATATACCATGTATGGACTTACATACAATTTAGAAGATGGTGTTAGGAGGTTTTAAGATACCTTGCCATCGGCAGCGTTACCGCAACTTAAGTAATTCGATTGTGGATGGCAGTGTTTAGATGAAGTTTCTACGCAATCCATGATGGAGGGTACATAAGCTCCGGCCTGGCCGAACTTACGGCCGTATTTACTTGTTTTCTTATAATTTTACAAGAGTTTATAGTTCGTAATAAATTTTCCGGTTATAAGTATAGCTGGAAAATAATTAGATTCATTGAATCTAATTATTTTCGTATAAAATTTGACATATAGTTTTTATTTAATTAAAATGTTAATTGGCATAATTAAATTTTAATTAAAAATCTAAAAAATTGTCAATTATTTTCTTCATTTATTTTATTAATTAATTATTTTAATTAACTTTAATTGTATTAATTAATTTTTTAATCCCAGTAAAAATTTACAATTTTGTTCGGAAATTATTAGTTTCTACACCCTCAAAAAATCGCTTCTGTAACATATACCCCAAACACATTTTGCTTCAAGCATATATATTTTCAGGATTGGTCCAAACAAAATATTGTTTGTATTGTTCAAACATATTATGTTTCACCTTAAGGCATACACTGGTAGTAAAAAAATTTAATGAAATTTTCTTTGTGTGGATATATTTTTAAGGCGCCAATTGGTTACTTCCATTATTTTACTTGCAGCGTACTCTCTAGGTCTCTCTTTCTAAACACATATATGTTTATAGGCTATTTCCAAATTAATATATGTTTGCATCTAAGCATATTATATTTACAACCATTTTATGTCCCAAACATAATATGGTCTAACATATTAACATATATATCCCAAACTTAAAAATATTGTGTTAAAAAATTTGAGTTCCAAATATATAATTTTTACACCCAAACATATGAAAAGCAGTCCTTTTCGTCCGTGTATGAGGTAGAGGGTTCTTTTAGCTAATGTGGCTGTCACTAAACTTATCCTAACTTAAAGTGGCTGCCTCGTCTTACAGACATATTTAGGGCCGGTTTCTCATCATCTGATGCCTTACAAAAATTTTACTAACCGATGGTCTATCCTCCTGTTATTAAGTATTAACCGGAGGATGAGAAATTGGCCATTAAACTATCAAACTTGAACTCCATGATAAGAACATCCGAAAGGTGGTATCCTTAATGGGACCAGGAACCATTAACATAGCACATACATACTATATTTTAGCGATCAGTTCCTGCCTATGATGATAACTGTGTTAATGGTGTTTCCATGTAACATCCACATTAAATAAATAAAAACACTCACTTTCAATGCTTCCGGAAATTAACACAATGAATCGTGTTTTAAACACTTCCTTTTCAAAAAAAAAAAAAAAAAAAAAAAACAGAGTTCCCATTGTTTGTCCAAAAGCAATTGTTCTGATTTTATTCATTTATTATTAATGAGTAATGATGTGAATGATGATGTGTCGCCATTGTAGCACGCTAAATACCCACATATAAATATATTTTTTTTTTTTTCAATATACGTTCATAAATTTTGTAGTATATTGGAGTGGGATCGTATTATAGACAATTTATATGATTTACACATCAAATTAGTAAGGTCTCAAACTTTGGAATTTTTTGCATCAATTTTCAAAAGAATTCAATACAAATTTGAGTAGAAAATTGAATTTGGGTCACGACCCATATTACATTTTGTATGTGGTAATTATATCCCACATAACCCAGTTGAATGTATTTCTGTCCATAAATTATAACGAATATAAAGACGTATGTACTTTTTTTTTATCATATTGTCTCAATATACATTTGTGTATATTTTTAGTGCAAATCCCGATAAATGATTACTTATTTTTTTATTGTTTCTGTCTGCTTAATACCTTCTTTTAAGTTTGCTGGTTGCTTTCGTTTTTTTCTGATACGAGTATAGATAAATGTGAATATAAATACATTTTGTAAGGTTAATTATTTATTTTTAAAAAATTACCAGCATTTTAATCATTAGCAAAACAATTAACCAATGTTTGTAATGGTTTCTATCTATAAGAACAGAGAACAATCTGCACTGAAAACAACAAAAGTGTCGTGAGGACAAAGTTTTCCTGTCCTTAAAATACACTAAAAAAAGTGAACTAATAGGCCAAACACATTAGGCTCAAAATCTACTAAAAGTAGATTTGAAATCCCTTTTTATAAGGGAAATGACATTTGAAATCTGGGTAAAGTGGATTTTGGAAGTGTAATGTGAATGAGGTATAAAGAAAATTTAACTTTATTTTAGTTCATAGAATTATTATGTTTGGAAAAAGTTTTTTTGTTAATCTAATAATTTTTTGCGTATGTTAGTTAAATGAACTAAAAAACGGGGGTTCACTGTTTTTTCAGTGTACGATTGCGAATTTTGCTTGTCATAGAAGACGCATTTCTCTGATCTGATAAATTCGGGAGTTAGGTCTATTATGGTCCTAAAATACGTCTATTATGGTCCTAAAATACCTCTAGATTTCTAATTTCCGGCAAATTGGATAAAAACTGCGGATTCTAGAAGCCCCAGAAATAAAGTCGGGAGATAGGTCTATATGGGGTCTATAACAAAACATGGACCGATAGATACCATTTGCGACACACCTATTTGTGATCTTAAAATACCTCTAGATTTTCAATTTCAGGCAAATCGGATAGAAAATACAGTTTCTAGACGTCCAACAAGCAAAATCGGGAGATCGGTCTATATGGGGGTTATACCAAAACATGGACCGATACGGACCATTTTCGACACACCTCTTTATGGTCCCCAAATACCTCTATATTTCCAATTTCAGGCAAATCGGATTGTAAATACAGTTTCTAGAAGCCCAAGAAGTAAAATCGGGAGATCGGTCTATATGGGGGCTATACCAAAACATGAACGGATGGGCACAATTTTCGGCACACCTTTTTATGGTCCTCAAGTACCTCTAGCTTTTCAATTTCAGGCAAATTGGATAAAAACTACGGTTTTTATAAGCCCAAGACCCCAAATCGGGAAGTCTGTTTATATGGGGACTATATCAAAACTTGGACCGATATAGCCCATCTCCGAACTTGACCTGCCTTTAAACAAAAAACGAATCTGTGCCAAATTTCAGCATGATAGCGCCATTATTGAAGGCTGTAGCGTGATTACAACAGACAGACAGATAGACGGACAGACGGACATGGCTATATCGTCTTAGAATTTCTCCCTGATCAAGAATATATATACTTTATATAGTCGGAAATCGATATTTCGATGTGTTACAAACGGAATGACAAACTTATTATACACCCGCCACCATTCTATGATGATGGGTATAAAAACAATGAGCTAGTCTTTATTGTCATCAAAATTATATACATTTCTGCCAAACTAACTTATGTGCAACTAAACGAAAATGCCAAAATGTTCTAAGGAAGAATTATGTTTTTGTGTGGAACTATAATATGTTGATACACCTAGAAGGTTATTAGAATTATAATTATGAATGTCTCATGGGTAGTGTTGCCAGTATATTTCTGGCTCTTGTCCCCAAATTATGTTTTCGTCCCCAAAAATCCCCAATTTAAACTTTAATTCATCACAAAAACCCCAATACATTTTTGAAAAGTTTTTTGAAAAAAAAAAATTAAGCAAAAGGCTCTGCTGTAGAAAATCATTAATAATTTAAAAATTAAAATTTTGTCCAATCCACAACACCAAGAGACTGGTGATCGTCTTCCAAATGCTGGAGGTATGAAAATTGTCACCTTGTATATACTACACGCAAAGAAAAAAAGTTTGGAAAACGTGTACCGAAAACGTTTTTCTTTTGTTAGAGTTTTTTAAATTTCTTCGAAAATTTTAAACTTTTATCACCAAAAAAATTTTTTGTTACAAAATTTTTATTTTTTCAATAAAAAAAGTTATTTTTGAAACAACAACACAGTCCATTTCGTTTATATCAAACACTGTTCTTTTCTGACTTTAGACCTTTAATAAGACACATTTTACAGTTCAAAATTTAATATTGTAGCAACCACTGCTCCACGGTGCCAAACTAAGTGTTTGTTTCTGTTAAATAAACTTTGTTTATTCGGTTCGTGGGCGCCGCAAGCTATGCTATATAAATATAACTTATATGGATATTTAGCTATTGATGACCATAACAGGTACATAGCTCAGTGGTTAGTGTGTTGGCTTACAAAGTGCATGGTCCGCGGTTCGATTCTCCGTCCAGGCGAAAGGTAAAAAAATTTTAAAAATTTATAAAATCGTATAATTTCTTCTACATTGTTGATATTACAGGAAAATGTGTTAGGAACTAAAAAACCTGGTGGACGTGAGAAAGATGTGAGGGAAAATGCAATTAGCAAGAAAACAATGTTTTTTTTTTGAGTTTGTCTTTATGTTTTTACATCCTGGAAAAGAATAAACGTTTATCACAAAAAGTATATACTTTTCTTCCAAATACACTTCCTTACAGCGAAAAGCAAATGAGAAACGAACTTTGTTCTTCTAAAATTTCGTTTGGGAGGAAAGAATTATTTTTTTGCGTGTACATAAATTTTCTATAGAAATAATCTTCTGACAAAATTTTCTATATAGAAGTAAAATTTTGAGAAATTTTCTATATAGAAATAAAATTTTGAGAAAATTTTCTATATTAAAAAAAATTGAGAGATTTTTGTACATAGAAATAAAATTTGGAGAAAATTTTCTAAATAGAAATAACATTTTGAGAAAATTTTCTATGTAGAAATACAATTTTGAGATAATTTTCTATACAGGAATAAATGTTTGAGAAAATTTTCTATAGAAATAAAATTTTGACAAAATATTCTATAGAAATAAAATTTTGACAAAATTTTCTATTGAAATTAAATTTTGAGAAAATTTTCTATATAGAAATAGGGAGCCACCGTGGTGCAATGGTTAGCATGCCCGCCTTGCATACACAAGGTCGTGGGTTCGATTTCTGCTTCGACCGAACACCAAAAAGTTTTTCAGCGGTGGATTATCCCACCTCAGTAATGCTGGTGACATTTCTGAGGGTTTCAAAGCTTCTCTAAGTCGTTTCACTGCAATGTACGCCGTTCGGACTCGGGTATAAAAAGGCGGTCCCTTGTCATTGGGCTTAACATGGAATCGGGCAGCACACAGTGATAAGAGAGAAGTTCACCAATGTGGTATCACAATGGACTGAATAGTCTAAGTGAGCCTGATACATCGGGCTGCCACCTAACCTAACCTAACCTATACAGAAATAAAATTTTTAGATAATTTTCAATATAGAAAAAAATTGAGAAAATTGTATATATAGAAATACAATTTTGAGATAATTTTCTATACAGGAATAAAATTTTGACAAAATTTTCTACAGAAATAAAATTTTCACAAAATTTTCTATAGAAGTAAAATTTTGAAAAATTTTCTATTGAAATGAAATTTTGAGAAAATTTTCTATATAGAAATACAATTTTGAGATAATTTTCAATATAGAAAAAAAATTGAGAAAATTTTCTATATAGAAATACAATTTTGAGATAATTTTCTATACAGGAATAAAATTTTCTATAGAAATAAAATGTTGACAAAATTTTCTATAGAAGTAAAATTTTGAGAAAATTTTCTATGTAGAAAAAAGAATTTGAGAAAATTTTCTATATAGAAATAAAAAATTGAAAAAAAAATGAGAAAATTTTCTCTATAGAAATAACATTTTTGGCAAAATTGTCTGTAGAAATAGAATTGTGACAAAATTTACTATAGAAATAAAATTTTGTTAAAAAAGATTTAACCGATTTCTCGAAAAAATCCCCCAAATTTATGGAAATTCCCCACCAAATCCCCAAGTCCCCAACTCAAAAATTTCGTCCCTATTCACGAAAAAATATCCACAATTTGGGGGAAAATCCCCAATAGTGGCAACACTGCTCATGGAAGAAATGCAAGAGTTGCGAACAGCGTTGCCCTAATGAATTTTTATTTTGGACCATAATTTTTCCAAAATTGGACCAAAATTCGTACCAGGGGACCGTTTTCCAAATTAAATTAATATCATTTAAAAGTTTGAATTTTCCCAAATTTTTACTTCGATAGAAAATTTTGTCAAATTTTTATTTCTATTCAATTTTTTTGCTATTTATTTCCATAGAAAATTGTGTCAAATTTTTTTCTAAAGAAAATTTTATCAAAATTTTATTTCTATAGAAAATTTCGTCAAAATTTTATTTCTGTAGAAAATTTTGTTCAAATATAATTTCTATAAAGAATTTTTTCAATATTTTTTATATATAGAAAATTTATATTGCTATAGAAAATTTCGTCAAAATTTTATTTCTATAGAAAATTTTGAAAAAATTTTATTTCTGTAGATTTTTTTTTCTGTCGAAAACTTTGTTAAAATTTTAGTTCAATATAAAATTTTGTCCAAATTTTATTTCTATAGAAAAAGGTTTCAAAATTTCGTTCTATAAAAAATTTTGTCAAAATTTCATCTTTATAGAAGATTTTGTCAAAATTTCATTTCTTCATCGCAAAATTTCATATTCTTTCCTCTTTCATCTTTATTTTTTAATTTTCTTCCTATACAAAATTTTTCCTTATTTTTGTATCTATATAAATTTTTTTTAAGTTTATTTCTGTAGAAAATTTTGTTAAAATTTTATTTATATAGAAATTTTTGTCAAACTTGTGTTTGTACAGAAAATTTTGTCAAAATTTTATTTTTATAGAAAATGTTGAAAAATAACCGATTTGACGAAAATGGACCAAAATCAACCAAAGTCTATGTGGTCCGACCATCGGACCAAATTTGAAAATTAATAATTCTTTGGACCAATTTTGGTCCGATCGGACCAAAATGGCAACCCTGGTTGCGAACACACCAAACACACAGGGACTATTCTAGCCCAAACATGTTTCAAGAGCATTGTTATGTTTGGACGGAGACGTGTGACATTTTTGTCGCTACTAAGTTACTTTCTTGGAAATTATGTATCTGGAATTGGCAAGCATGATTAAATTTAGCGAAAAAATATTTTTCTACAAAAGTGGTTTTAACACTGAAAAAAATATTATCGTGAGGCCAAAGATTTCATGTCCTTAAAATACGAATGCAAATTTTGCTTAGCATAGAAGACGCATTTCTCTAATATAAAGGTTTTTCCTTGTCCAAAAGTCGATATACTTTTCAAGTCGTATTGTCCTTATAATTAAGTGATTTGACTTAAAAATGGGTATCATAACATGAAAGAAAAAATTTTTGAGGTATGGTCAACTTGACTTTAATAATTCAGAAAAATTCTTTAAAATTAATGAAATTGTCTTTAATTTTGTTGTCTTTTTGCATGTTTTTCAACACTTTATTTTAAAGACGTTTTTTACTTGAAACATAGCATAAATTCTACCGGAGGTCGAGTCTGAATGTGGAAAATAAAGTTGTCGTTAACTCGTTTTTAAGGGAGTTTGATGGTATATGAAGAAAAGAAGCTGAAAAAACGAAAAATTAAAATTTGCTTCCTAGAAGCAAGTACACAAAACCCTAATTTAAAAGAAAATTGTGTCTTTAAAGTATCCTTACTTGTATTCTAGGCTTCTTTGGCTCGGCATCAATACCAAAATTGTTAAAGTAAAGACAAAATCTTTGGAATCGGGAATGCTGTTTTTTCAGTGAATCCTATCGAAAACATATAGAAACTAATTAACGAACCAAAAGAAGAAAATATAAAAATGTTCTATGTTCCCCGGTAAAAAATAACATTATGCTCTTGAAACATGATTGAAGTGATCCTATTTCTTCTCTGCGTATACGGGCACACCCGAAACCGATTGGTCTATCGTGGTACATTTTTGTTTTACTGATGAAATTTGTTGTATGAAATATTTTTAAACTCATAGAGATTTCTAAATAGTTTATCCCCACATATACAGAGCTCCCCGTTTTTCACATCTACACTAAAAGATAACTTTTCGTTCTTGAAAAAGAAAATGTGAGACAAACGAAGATTAAAACAATTTTCTTTAAAATCAACTTAAAATGATTAGTCGTGTCATAAATTTGGGAACATTTGCTTTTGCATTGGAACAAAGCGGAAATTCGTTTGTCTAAAGTTTCGTTCCAGAGAAAACTTTTTTTCTTTAAGTATTATTCGTATTGCATTTGTTAAGCTTTAAGTTTTTTTGAGTTTTAATTCAACTGTTTTTAATTATTTTACTTTTTGTCTAATGTCTAGAAGTCATGTTTTTTTAGCGGAATATTCTTTATTGACTTTATTGCTCTGAGTGAAAATGATATTCATATGTTTAAAAACGTTTCCATTTTATTTAAGTTTGCTTAAAGATATGACGCATTTTGTTTTACTGTTTTTTCTTTTCTTTTACTGATAATAAATAGAAATACATGAAAATAAAATTAGTTTACCTCATACGAATGTGAAATTCTAGGTAAAGACATTGATATTAATTTGTGTATATTTGAAAAAGTGCACAATAAATTATTTATTAAATATCTACGTTGTTCGTACAAATAACATGGTACGAAACAAAAGACGTCACTCTATGTTATGATTTGGAAGTAATAGAAAATACATATATACATACACTCAAAAAAAAAAGTTTACATAAATCCAAAGAAGTTGACCTTAAGGATTTTGGTATTGATTCCGAGGCTTCTTTAAAATAAGGAAATTTTTTAGGGACCTTTGTAGCTTTAAATCTAGGATAAATAAAATTAAAATTAGGATACAGATCAGGGTTGATAAAGTTGACACTTTTGTGTCTTTTTTGATACATTTCGACTGCCAAAAGCACCGTGGCACGATCGCGAGCCATTTGGTATTTTTTCATCACAATTACTCCATATAGAGTTATTCTGTCTTAAATGTGAACGTTTCTCAAGTATCAACTCAACTTCAAAAATTATAAATTGCGGACATTGAATGAACATATTCCAAAATGAGGATATTTTAGTTTTTATTACAGGATCTCAAATTAAATGTGATATTTTTCCGCCACACTGAGGAACATAGTATTATAAGATAGTGTATACACGCAAAAAAATAATTCTTTCCTCCCAAACGAAATTTTAGACAAACAAAGTTCGTTTCTCATTTGCTTTTCGCTGTAAGGAAGTGTATTTGGAAGAAAAATATATACTTTTTGTGATAAACGTTTATTCTTTTCCAGGATGTAAAAACATAAAGACAAACTAAAAAAAACATTGTTTTCTTGCTAATTGCATTTTCCCTCACATCTTTCTCACATCCACGAGGTTGTTTAGTTCCTAACACCTTTTCCTGTAATATCAACAATGTAGAAGAAATTATACGATTTTATAAATTTTTAAAATTTTTTTACCTTTCGCCTGGACGGAGAATCGAACCGCGGACCATGCACTTTGTAAGCCAACACACTAACCACTGAGCTATGTACCTGTTATGGTCATCAATAGCTAAATATCCATATAAGTTATATTTATATAGCATAGCTTGCGGCGCCCACGAACCGAATAAACAAAGTTTATTTAACAGAAACAAACATTTAGTTTGGCACCGTGGAGCAGTGGTTGCTACGTCCGACTTGCATGCCAAGGATCGTGGGTTCGATCCCTGCTTCGACCAAAGTTTTTTTTTTTACATATATTGCAGATATGTTCGGAAGATTCCGAAAAAATGTTCAACATTATATTGTAGTATAGTAAATTTTGAACTATAAAATGTGTCTTATTAAAGACCTAAAGTCAGAAAAGAACAGTGTTTGATATAAACGAAATGGACTGTGTTGTTGTTTCAAAAATAACTTTTTTTATTGAAAAAATAAAAATTTTGTAACAAAAAATTTTTTTGGTGATAAAAGTTGAAAATTTTCGAACCAATTCAAAAAACTCTAACAAAAGAAAAACGTTTTCGGTACACGTTTTCCAAACGTTTTTTTTTCTTTGCGTGTATATTTGAAATGCCCAGAAGGAGACCTAATAGCTGGCTCCTGAGCCGGTTGCCACAGTTGGTAGTATTCTACAAAAAATGGTAAATTTTTTATTGTTTGATTGGTAGAATTCTTGATTTTGGTAGATTTTGCAAAGAAGTACCTCTTCTTCACAAAATTTTCTATTGAAATAAACTTTTGTCAAAATATTCTACAGAAATATAATTTTGTCAAAATATTCTATAGAAATAAAATTTTGTCAAAATATTCTATAGAAATAAGATTTTGACAAAATTTTCTATAGAAATAAAATTTTGACAAAATTTCCTACAGAAATAAAAATTTGACAAAATTTTCTATAGAAATAAGATTTTGACAAAATTTTCTATAGAAATAAAATTTTTTCTATAGAAATAAAAATTTCAAAAAAATCTATAGAAATAAAATTTTGACAAAATTTTCTATGGGAATAAAATTTTGCAAAATAAGATTTTTTTAGAAAAACTAAAAAAAGAAAATGGTCCAAATCGGTCTAGATTTAAATATACGTGTGCTTTTACAATAGTCTGTAAATTTGATATGTGTAATTTTAGCACCTTTTGGCTTCGAAAAGTACATTTTTAATACATTTGTAGTACTCTTTCGTCAACATAATTTATCATCCCTAATACAGATTTCATTTATCGATTTGTTTCATTCTCTTTTTGCGGTATATTAATAAAGCTATTCACGTACAAAAAAAAATGCGAGTTAAAAAATCCAAATTATAACGAAAAAAAAATATAAAAAATGTTTTCCTAATTCCAAAAAAAAATTAAACCAAAGATGCTAAATCCTCAAGATAAGTCTTAGTCTATATTTGTACCGTTTTTACATTAAATCTAAAGACCCAATATTTCACTTAATTTAAGGATGATTTGTTTAAATCGAAAATGTGTTTCTTTACTTTAAGAAAAATTTGTCCAATGACACATGACTTTAATGGAGGGACGCAAATTTCCAAAATGTATGTCCTAAATTTTATAATTTTTTTGAAGCAAAGATTATAAACTTCATTTTAATAAAACTTTCTTTATTTTAAAGAATTTTTCCCTTAATATTGTGTAAATTGCGCATGCTAAACGTTAGGTTGCGTAATCGTTAATATCACGTAAATATTTTTTCAGTGTATATACATAAAAACCAAACAAGTCAATATGGTTAATAGTTTAGCTAGACTGAAGTACCTCCCTTATAAACAGTATAATAGAAATTTTCTTAAAAAAATAAACAAAAACAATCGCCTACAATAGCCTTACTTATGCTTATGGATCTGCAAATAACATAATAATAATATCCCGTGAAAGGATACACATATACATACATTGAAAAACGAGCTCAAGGTTAAGCCCTACAAGTCCCGAAAGACACACGGTCTTACACTAAAGGAAAAAAGTTAGTATTGAATGGATAATGTATTTGCTGTGTTTGCACAAACGTGGTGTATTTCATAGCCTGCTATTACAAAAATTAATAGTACCAATTAATTTTTATACCCTCCACCATAGGATGGGGGTATATTAACTTTGTCATTCCGCTTGTAACACATCGAACTATTGCTCTCAGACCCCATAAAGTATATATATTCTGGGTCGTGGTGAAATTCTGAGTCGATCTAAGCATGCACGTCCGTCCGTCTGTTGAAATCACGCAAACTTCCAAACGAAACACGCTATCGACTTGAAACTTGGCACAAGTAGTTGTTATTGATGTAGGTCGGATGGTATTGCAAATGGGCCATATCGGTCCACTTTTACGTATAGCCCCCATATAAACGGAACCTCAGATTTGGCTTGCGGAGCTTCTAAGAGAAGCATATTTCATCCGATCCGGCAGAAATTTGGTACATGGTTTTGGTATACGGTCTCTAAGGACCATGCAAAAATTGGTCCACATCGGTCCATAATTATATATAGCCCCCATATAAACCGATCCCCAGATTTGGCTTGCGGAGCCTCAAAGAGAAGCAAATTTCATCCGATCCGGCTGAAATTTGGTACATGGTGTTGGTATATGGTCTCTAACAACCGTGCAAAAATTGGTCCACATCGGTCCATAATTATATATAGCCCCCATATAAACCGATCCCCAGATTTGGCTTTGGGAGCCTCAAAGAGAAGCAAATTTCATCCGATCCGGCTGAAATTTTGTACATGGTGTTTGTGTATGGTCTCTAACAACCGTGCGAGAAGTGGTCCATATCAGTCCGTAACTATATATAGCCCACATATAAACCATTCTCAGGATTTGAACTCCGGAGCCTCTTGGAGGAGCAAAATTCATCCGATCCGGTTCAAATGTGGAACGTGGTGTTAGTATATGCTCTCTAACATCCATGCAAAAATTGGTCCACATCGGTTCACAATTATATATAGCCCCGATATAAACCGATCCCCAGATTTGGCTTGCGGAGCCTCTAAGAGAAGCAAATTTTATCCGATCCGGTTGAAATTTGGAACATGGTGTTGGTATATGGTCTCTAACAACCGTGCAAAAATTGGTCCACATCGGTCCATAATTATATATAGCCCCCATATAAACCGATCCCCAGATTTGGTTTGGGAGCCTCAAAGAGAAGCAAATTTCATCCGATCCGGCTGAAATTTGGTACATGGTGTTTGTGTATGGTCTCTAACAACCGTGCGAGAAGTGGTCCATATCAGTCCATAACTATATATAGCCCACCGTTAAACCGTTCTCCAGATTTGAACTCCGGAGCCTCTTGGAGGAGCAAAATTCATCCGATCCGGTTCAAATGTGGAACGTGGTGTTAGTATATGCTCTCTAACATCCATGCAAAAATTCGTCCTCATCGGTTCACAATTATATATAGCCCCGATATAAACCGATCCCCAGATTTGGCTTGCGGAGCCTCTAAGAGAAGCAAATTTTATCCGATCCGCTTGAAATTTGGAACATGGTGTTAGGTTAGGTTAGGTGGCAGCCCGATGTATCAGGCTCACTTAGACTATTCAGTCCATTGTGATACAACATTGGTGAACTTCTCTCTTATCACTGAGTGCTGCCCGATTCCATGTTAAGCTCAATGACAAGGGACCTCCTTTTATAGCCGAGTCCGAACGGCGTTCCACATTGCAGTGAAACCACTTAGAGAAGCTTTGAAACCCTCAGAAATGTCACCAGCATTACTGAGGTGGGATAATCCACCGTTGAAAAACTTTTTGGTGTACGGTCGTAGCAGGAATCGAACCCACGACCTTGTGTATGCAAGGCGGGCATGCTAACCATTGCACCACGGTGGCTCCCAACATTGTGTTAGTATATGGTCTCTAACAACCGTAATTATATATAGCCCCCATATAAACCGTTCTCCAGATTTGACCTCCGGAGCCTCTTGGAGGAGCAAAATTCATCCGATCCGATTCAAATTTGGAACGTGGTGTTAGTATATGGACGCTAACAACCATACCAAAATTGGTCCATGTCGGTCTATGGTTATATAGCCGATCCCCAATCACACAAAAATTGGTCCATATCGCTTCATAATCATGGTTGCCACTCGAGTCAAAAATAATCTACCAAAATTTTATTTCTATAGAAAATTTTGTCAACATTTTATTTCTATAGAAAATTTTGTTAAAATTTTATTGCTATAGAAAAATTTGTTGAAATTTAATTTCTATAGAAAATTTTGTCAAAACTTTATTTCTATAGAAAATTTTGTCCAACTGAATTATATACGTATTTAATCGGTCTTTTTTAATTTAATATATATCACGTATGGACTTACTTACAATTTAGAAGACGGCGTTAGGAGGTTTTAAGATACCTTGCCATCGACAAGCGTTACCACAACTCAAGTAATTCGATTGTGGATGGCAGTGTTTAGAATTTTCTACGCAATTCATGGCGGAGGGTACATTAGCTTCGGCCTGGCCAAACTTACGGCCATATAAAGGGTGATACGGTCAAAATTTGGTCAAGGGAAAACGCGTGTAAATCGGTGAAATCGTTTCTTTAAAAAATCAAATTAAATTTCTTTTTCAATTAGTATAAAATTCAGGAAAAATATTCAGTTAGGCTTTCGCTTTTCCAAATCCGAATTGCCG
Source organism: Haematobia irritans (assembly GCF_050003625.1). Lineage (NCBI taxonomy): Eukaryota > Metazoa > Arthropoda > Insecta > Diptera > Muscidae > Haematobia > Haematobia irritans. The sequence goes on along the minus strand of NC_134397.1, from coordinate 146,896,754 downwards.
GGCCTCACGCTTGACACCTGCCATTGACACCAGTTTGCCTTGAACTACTGCTCGTCCTTAGCAGTTTTTTTGGTCTTCTTTAGGTTCCGCTTGACAATAGCCCAGTATTTCTCAATTGGGCGGAGCTCTGGCGTGTTGGGAGGTTCTTGTCCTTGGGAACCACCTGCACGTTGTTGGCGGCGTACCACTCCATGGCCTTTTTACCGTAATGGCAAGATGCCAAATCCGGACAAAACAGTACGGAACAACCGTGTTTCTTCAGGAAAGGCAGCAGACGTTTATTCAAACACTCTTTCACATAAATTTCTTGGTTGACCGTCCCGGAAGCTATGAAAATGCTGCTTTTCAAGCCACAGGTACAGATGGCTTGCCAAACCAGATATTTCTTTGCGAACTTTGACAGTACCTTTCCCCTTCCTTTTGCCTTATAAAACTCCTGTTCCGGAAGCTGCTTGTAGTCGGCTTTGACGTAGGTTTCGTCGTCCATTACCACGTAGTCAAACTTCGTCAGCATCGTCGTGTACAGCCTCCGGGATCGCGCTTTGGCCGTCGTATTTTGTTTATCATCGCGATTTGGAGTCACTACCTTCTTGTAAGTCGATAGTCCGGCTCGTTTTTTGGCTCGATGCACGGTTGTAGACGATACACCCAGCTTATTTGCGGCATCTCGGAGAGAGAGGTTAGGATTTCGCTTGAAACTACCGGCAACTCTCTTTATCGTCTCAGCGGCTTCCGGTTTTCGAAAAAAGCTTTATTTTATTGCACGCTTAGACTATATATTTAAGGCTGCTTTTCCAACTTTTAAAAAAGTAGAATTTTTGATTCTGAATACGTTCCTTAAAGTGGAGGTACGGTTTTGCAGTTCTAAGTCATTTTGCCGCGGTCAGGCACCTATATATAGGTTAATATTGAACTGTTCAGCCTTCGCATTTGGAAACTAAATAAAGAAAAAAATATTTTTTTCCCTACACACTGCGAAATTTTCGTTTACAAGTAAAAAAACAAAATGATTATGTCTAATAAATTTTCTTAGGTTAGGTCAGGTTAAAGTGGCAGCCCGATTAAGTTTCAGGCTCACTTAGACTATTCAGTCCATTGTGATACCACATTTAACTAAAAGTACCTATTACATATGGGCACTTCTAGTATTAACCACTGAACCTTCACTATTATTTTCTTTTGTTGAACCAACCAGATTGTTCCAAAAACATTAACAGACTGCTTAAGTTAACGTTTTCAAGGTCCGCTAGTAATCTAAAGCTATATGCCCCTAAAATTCGCTTACGCCTTACACAAAATGTAGGACACTCACACAAGAGGTGTTTAATTGATTCCTTTTCCTCCGCATCATGACAGCTCATACAATAGTCATTATACTTCGCACCAATAATTTTTGCAAATTCACCTATCAGGCAGCGACCCGTTATAGCAGATATCAGAAGTGGTACCTGACGTCTTGAGAACACTAGCATATCTAGTGTGCGGTTCAAGTTTAAGTGGTGTCATATTTGCTTGGTGTCGTTACAACCCTTGCAATTCTCCCATCGAACATTTACCATCATGAAATTTTCTTGAATTTGTTGAAAATTTTTGACTTATTTTTGTGAAATCGGCGGGACATCTGAGTTTCTAATACAGTTTAGTTCAAATTTTCTAAAATTAGTTTTGAGTGTATTTTTGCATTTTGGATATCACCATCCATATTTGTAGTAAAATTTCAATGAATTTTTGGCTAAGTAAAGTTCGTTGGGGTCAAATGTGGCACCGGTTATTATAAATAGAGATTTATTTGCCTTATCAATGAGTGAAGCCCGATTCTATTTGTAGCTCAATGGCAAGGAATCTACTTTTCATATAAGAGTCAGAACGTTGCTTTGATACCATACAGAAATATCACAAACGGCAGGTATAATGGTAGCCAGTTATTTCAGGCTCACTTAGACTATTCAGTCCATTGTGATAGCACACTGAAAGAAGAGTTTTCTTTTCTGGGGAACGAAATTTTAGGCAACGTTTTCTTTTGACAGAAAAAATTTCGTTTGTCTAAAATTTCGTTCACATTTTTTCTTTGGGTACACGCACGGTGGTGAACAATTGACATTACTGAGAGTGGATATTGCACTGCAGGAAAACTTTTTGGTGTTGAGCGAAACTGAGATTGAAACCAAGACCTTTTGTACACAGAAAAAATTTTTCACCAAAATATGTCCAATTAAAATTTTAATTGAATTTTCAAAAAAAAATATAATTAACACAAAAATCAATAGTATTAATTAATTTTTTAATTGGATCAATTAATTTTTTAATTTACTTTGGAGATTAATACTATCATTTCAATTATTGAAGACATTTCAATTAAAAATTAACTGGATCAATTAATTGCGTGATTGAATCCAAAAATTGTTTTTTATACCCTGCGCCACGCTGTGGAACAGGGTATTATAAGTTAGTGCATATGTTTGTAACACCCAGAAGGAGACGAGATAGACACATGGTGTCTTTAGCAATAATGCTCGGGGTGGTTCCCTGAGTCGATATAACCATGTCCGTCTGTCTGTCCGTCCGTCTGTCTGTGAACACATTTTTGTGATCAAAGTCTAGGTCGCAGTTTAAGTCCAATCGACTTCAAATTTGGCACATGTTCCTGTTTTGGGTCAGAATACAACCCTATTGATTTTGGAAGAAATCGGTTCAGATTTAGATATAGCTCCCATATATATCTTTCGCCCGATATGCACTTATATGGATCCAGAAGCCAGAGTTTTATCCCAATTTGCTTGAAATTTTGCACGAGGAGTACAATTGGTAGTATAGTCGAGTGTGCAAAATTTGATTGAAATCGGTTCAGATTTAGATTAGAGGTGTGCACGTGACACGAAATTGTTGTGACTCACGAAAATTTTCGTGATTCGTGCGGGAGTCGTGAGTCACGCTCTTGATAACAGCGTGAGTGTGCGTGAGCGTGATTAACAAACCAAAATGTCGTGCGTGAGCGTGAGTCACGAAAATAATATCTTCGTGAGTGTGCGTGAGTAATGAATTACACTCACGAAAATATTCCTGCTCACCAACATAAAACGCTTAAGAGTTAAATTCAATTACAATTTTAGTGACACCTGAGATGTTAAGAGTTTAATAACACCCTCGATTTTAATAATGCTCATGTTTTCAGACACTTCGGTAAGGTAAATTAATCATAAAATTATTCGTGAGACACGATATTTTTCGTGAGTCACGATATTTTTCGTGAGTCACGGTATTTTGCGTCAGTCACGACGTTTTCGTGCGTGAGTGTGCGTGAGTACAAATTTTCTTTTCGTGAGTGTGCGTGAGCGTGAGTCCTACCAAAAAATATCGTGCGTGAGTGTGCGTGAGTATGATTTTTCAGTCGTGAGTGTGCGTGAGCGTGAGTAAACTATTACTCACGTGCACAGCTCTAATTTAGATATAGCTCCCATATATATCTTTCGCCCGATATGGACTAAT